>NW_008705459.1:4969648-5000668 GCF_000326865.2 Helobdella robusta | reverse complement strand
CACATATGCATAGAAGCAAGCGCGTCACACAATCACATGGACTCACACACACATACGCCCAAACAGACACGCACACACATACGACCACACACCCACAAAAACACACACATACGTCCACACACACACACACACACACACACACACACACGCCCACACACCATTACGCCCACACACACACACAAACATACGCCCCCCCACACACACAGACACACAGATACACACACACGCACGCAAAAGGATTATTATCAACATTTCATTCCCTGACTAATTTTTTCGTTTGTAATTACATAAATCTTTGAATGAGAGTAAAAAAAATGATTTCATTGAAGAGGACGAACGCGCTGAAGCCATGGAAAGTAAAGGAGGAACATGTCGTCAATTTCTATTTTGCTTGTTAAAGGGCTTTGAAAATTAATTTATTTATTAATTATTAACTTTTTATGTTTTGTTTCTCACAATTAATCTTTTAGATACATCGTACAAATTTTTAACAAAACGAAACAAACACAAAATTTTGTTTCAATTTTTTCAAATTTACTATTTAAACAATTTTGGAACTGTTTCATTCATTGACAAATTTTCAGAATAAGAAAGTGAGTGAAAGACGGGCCTCTGAAGAACCACGAGAATGATGTTTTATTTTTTACACACACATACACACACACCACACATCTCAGACGCACAATCACACACACACGCATACAACACACAAACACATCCAAACACATTCAAACACACACCCACATTACACACACACACCACACACACACACACACATTACACTAGCGCTAAATGTACCTGAAGTTTTAATTATCAAATTTGAAGCAACCATTGTATTATTATTATTATTATTATTATTATTGCTATTTCTATAAGGCATCTACAATTATTTAACCAGCGATGTTTGTATTGTAATTGGAAGCGTCACGGCACGTAGAGCATTTGAATAAATGTATTATATGGCAACAACAGACGAACGGGTAGGTATAAATATTAATTCAAGATATACACTGGGATAGTTTTTGATTCATACACACACAACATATACACATATACATACACACACATACACAACACACACACACACATACACACACACACATACATAATCGCAGAGAGATCATTGTACGAACTCACATTCATTCATTCATCATCTAAGAGTTTTATTTAACCAGTTGAAAGAATGGCAAAATGATGAAGGAGATAGTAACACAAAATAATTGGTCCACATTGTAAATGTTATACAGCACGTTTCAAATAACCATTAGGGTAGTAATTCTTTAAAAGCACCTCCAGTTGAAAATGTGTGACAATTTCTAGCCAGAGCAAATCACATGACGTTAAAACGTAAGACATCAGTGAAGTAACGACAATTATTTCTATGCTAGACAAATCAAGTTGTTGAAAAAATAGAGATGATTTTAAATGTTAATTGCTTGAGAAGGAAAGGTAGAAGAAATGCTTTAAGTAATGATATAGCACGATCAGACTGGCAGAGAAATGTGAAATGAGTGAGGAAATGTCAGGTCTGTTCGAAGAGAGAGAGAGAGAGAGAGAGAGAAAGAGAGAGAAAGAGAGAAAGAGAGAGAGAGAGAGAGAGAGAGAAAGAGGAAAAGAAAGAGAGGAAATGAAAGAAAGGTTGTTGCCAATAAAAGAATGTTGTAGATTTGTCAGTACAGCAGTTGAAATATTGTAGCTTGATTGCATGCGTAAATGACTAGATTCGTCATCAGTGTAATTAAGGGAAAAAAATCACAGGATAACAAATGAAACGATTTTAAAAAGTTGTGAATTCGTTAAAAAACTCTAATTAATTTTTAAAATTCTGCATAATGATACTTAAGGAGGAATAAATTGTTATTTTTAAAACTAATGATGTAAGGTGACTGAAGGTATGGAGCAACATGTTGAAACTGCCTCGTAAGATGTTTCCGTGTGTTGTTTTTGGTATAACTAAACACGCCACCGTGTTGTGGTGTGAAGATATTAACACACAATGAATGCATTTGCAAGAAGGTTCCGCCTATTCGCACTGCACTGCAACAACACTAATTGCGCGCTTCTTCATTGGATTTGATCGATGGCAGGTGATGTTGTTTGTTGCTTGCTGCAAAATGAGGTTATTTGTTGTTGCCACAACATAATAGTGTTTGTTGATTGCTGCAACATGTGGTTATTTGCTGCTGCAACATAATACTGTTTGTTGCTTGCTGCAACATGTAGTTATTTGTTGCCGCAACATAATAGTATTTATTGCTTGCTGCAACATGTGGTTATTTGTTGCCACAACATAATAGTATTTGTTGCTTGCTACAACATGAGGTTATTTGTTGCCGCAACATAATAGTGTTTGTTGCTTGCAGCAACATGAAGTTATTTGTTGCCGCTACATAATAGTGTTTGTTGCTTGCTGCAACATGAAGTTATTTGTTGCCGCAACATATTAGTGTTTGTTGCTTACTGCAACATGTAGTTATTTGTTGCCGCAACATAATAGTATTTGTTGCTTGCTGCAACATGTGGTCATTTGTTGCCACAACATAATAGTGTTTGTTGCTTGCTACAACATGAGGTTATTTGTTGCCACAACATAATAGTGTTTGTTGCTTGCTGCAACATGAAGTTATTTGTTGCCGCAACATAATAGTGTTTGTTGCTTGCAGCAACATGAAGTTATTTGTTGCCGCTACATAATAGTGTTTGTTGCTTGCTGCAACATGAAGTTATTTGTTGCCGCAACATATAAGTGTTTGTTGCTTACTGCAACATGTAGTTATTTGTTGCCGCAACATAATAGTAATTGTTGCTTGCTGCAACATGTGGTCATTTGTTGCCACAACATAATAGTGTTTGTTGCTTGCTACAACATGAGGTTATTTGTTGCCACAACATAATAGTGTTTGTTGCTTGCTGCAACATGAAGTTATTTGTTGCCGCAACATAATAGTGTTTATTGCTTGCTGCAACATGAGGTTATTTGTTGCCGCAACATAATATTGTTTGTTGCTGCAACAGGATGTTAGTTGTTTCATTCATTCCTCCTCGTGAATCCTCCAATTGGTTGACTGCTGCTAGGGGCAGGGACGCAACTGAAAATATTTTCGACAGGTGCGAACATTTGTTTTAAAGTTGGCAACTAATTTTTTTCTTATTCAACATTTTTCAGAAATTTTTTAGAAAAGTGAAGTTTCGCAAAAATTCAGCAAACTTCATGCGTTGTGGTTGGATTTGAACTTTCAGCTCCACTTCAAGCTTCTCCATTTTTTCATTTAACATTGATTGATATTTAAGAATCATGTTTGAAAATTTGTGGGTGTGCAGATGAACTCTTGCCTGCCCACCCACCCCACCACAGATTGGCTGTAGTGCCTCTGAGTATACTGAGCAGTTGAAGTTTAATTAAAATTTATTCTCACCGTTTATCACGGCGAAGACGCCAGCAATTAAATTTTTTTTCTATAAAAATTTAATTTATAATGTTTATTCATATTTTAATCATTTGAAGGACCATCATCGTCGTCCTCATCTCCATCACCGGCACACGTTTCATTATCGCCAGAGAGTTGTAATGCAGTCCTATTCATCATCGACCGATGTAACCCATGCTTTGCAGAAGTGTGCTTTCAACAAGGAAAGTAGGTGATTGCCTGCAAATTATACACGTGCTTGCGTGTCTTTGTGCTTGCGTTCTGGTTGCGTGTGTGTGTGTGTCTGTGTGTGTCTATGTGTGTGTGTGTATGTAAATGTGTGTGTTTCTGTAAATTTGCTTCAATTTAAAAAAATATCCCACCATAAAAAGTTGTCAATGGTTTTCAAAATATTAAATCCACCTCACGAATAAGCAAAAATAAGGTGATCATGGATTGGTTATTTATTCTAGTTATTTCATTTGTAATATTTCTAAAAAATGTTATAAATTACACAGTGTAATCAATGCTGTTTTGAATAAATATTAGCATCATGAAACAAAGAATGAGTTGTTGACTCCACACATAGCACATGCATTTTACGAAAAAATTAAACAACAACATCGCAAACAACAACATCGCAAACAACAACATTGCAAACAACAACATTGCAAACAACAACATCGCAGACAACAACATCACAAACAACAAAAACAAAACAACAACAATATCAGATGACAAGCATAATAAAAGAAAACCTAACATAACTCAAAAATTATTTTCAAACAATTCCAAAATGAAATGAAAATAAGCAACAGGGAATGTAACTTTGGATCTACGCAGGTTCACTTCCGGCTGATGCAGTGTTGCTTTTCCGGTTTATTATATTTATTATTATTATTGTTATTATTATTATTATTAGTAGTAGTAATAGTAGTTGCGGTGTCATTATTTTCAAAATAAATTTTCTTCACTCTTCTTCGTTTCTATTATCACTCTAGAGTTCCTCTTTTTCCGGATAACATTTAAACAAAGGTGACAACAAAAAATTTTTCCACAACAAAACTTGCATGATGTCTGCTTACACAGACATAGACACACGCACACACACACCACACACACATACACACTCACACACACACTCATACACACACACACATACACACACACACACACACACACAAACAAATCTATACAATTTGTGTGAGTTTCTGTGCGTGTGCTTGTATGACAGTGCACATAATCACATATGTTAATCGTATGTTTGTCTCTGGAGATGTTAAATTAGGCAGATTTGTTAACGTTTATATACACCAAAAAAAACCTTTGCAACTTTTCGGGACTGAATGTTTGTAAAGGGTGAAATGAATGGTAAAATCAAAAAATCAATTTTCTGAAGTTGTTGCAGTCAAATGGTGTATGCTGTTAGAATATAAAAAAACGCCGTAAACATAAATTGTTAACTCGTATAAATAAAACTACACACAAAACAAAAAAGTCAACATAACCTCACAACCACAAATACGGTCGACTGCCACAACCACCACTACAACAACTACCACAACTATAACTTCCACAGCTACCACAACCACAAATACCCCTACCACAACTACCACAACCACCACTACTAAAAGCACCACCATCATGCAGCCATGTGTCCTCTTTAATTAAATTTGCATTCAGCATGCGAAATTTAAATCAAATAAACACTCAGAAGTTCTGGTTTGAGTGATCGTTTCCTACTGCCTGGCATAAGTAGACACCCCAAACTACGACTCCACCAAGAAACTGTCAAACACAACACACACTTACACACACACACACACACACACACACACACAACACACACAACACACACACACTTATACACACACACACACACTCACACACACACACACACCACTCACACATACATTCACACACACAACACACACACACACTTAAACGCACACACACACTCACACATACCACACACTTACACATTCACAAACACACACATCCATCATATGGCATCCTAACATTGGATCATAATCTCGTTAGAATGTTTCAATTGATGAAAAGATTGAAAAACGAGAACACCGTACTCGTGTGTTTGTTGTTTAAAATGGGCTTTGAAATTAAATTTCTGATCAGTGATTGAGCTGTCCTGTCCACTGCACATTCGAGTTGGGCAGGTTTTAAAAATTGTGTTGCTGACTTTGTAAAAATGTGTTGCTGACTCCTCTCGCGACAAGCAATGCTGATAGGATGGTTGTGTCAAGATGAAATGATGAGACGTGACGGGAGTTGTGATGCTGAGACAACGATGACGACGATTGTAGAGGTGATGATGACGATGACGACGGTTATGAAGATGAGTGGAAGATATAAATGTAATGAAAATGATCGCGCGAGTGAAAACATCATTCATGACGTCAAAGTGGTGATTTTAATGATGACATCAATGTAGTGCTGATAACGATGACATCAAAATTGATGATGATAACGATCACATCAAAGTAGTGATGATAACGATCACATCAAAGTGGTGATGATAACGATCACATCAAAGTGGTGATGATAACGATCACATCAAAGTGGTGATGATAACGATCCTAATAAAGTAGCCATGATAACGATGACAATATGCATGCGAGTTGTGACGCACACGCTGCTAATATGGATGATATATCATGTTGATAGCCTCATTGAATAAAGATTATGGATTGTGGTAGTTGTGGTGCCTGGCGTGGCTGTGGTGGTAGCGGCGATAGCTTCAACATCTACAAATGTTGCTAACAAGTAAGTCGACGACGATGAAGTTGATGATGAGCCCAAATTAAAACAATAATTAAATAATGACGACAACAACTTTCGAGCTTCCAGCAACAAATGGTTCTAAATAAAAAAGTTGGTGATTAAGAAATAATGTGCGTGATGCGTCGTGTGTGTCTTTGCCCTTGAAACCTCCGGAGTGCGAAGAATGAAGAATGATGATGATGATGATGATGAAATTAATGATGAAGGAATAATGGTGGTGAAGGAATGATGATGATGATGATGATGATGACGATGATGATTGATGATGATGATGAAATTAATGATGAAGGAATAATGGTGGTGAAGGAATGATGATGATGATGATGATGACGATGATGATTGATGATGATGATGAAATTAATGATGAAGGAATGATGGTGAAATGAAAGAAAAAATTGTTGTTGATGATGACTATAATGATGAAAATAATAATAATAATAAATAATAATAATAATAATGATGATGACGACGATGAAGAAGAGAGGATGATGATGAATATAATGACGCTCGCATTGGGTTAATGAGGCGCTGAGCAGTTGAAAATAGCACAATCAATAAGGATTATTATATTATAGCATATTTAAGAGTCTCTGTACACAAAGTACTCGAAGTACAAGAATAACTTCTTGGTACTGTAATTACATACGTATGTACTTTAGGTACTGACAATACAAAAGTTTTTTTTGAACAGAACACAGTTACATTATAATTAGGTAGAAATCACCTGAAAAACATAACTAGTCAGAATATGAAAATTATATATTTGAATAGATATTTCTAAAAACATTTACCATCCTAATGCGTGTTGTTCTTATGAAACATTAACTCGATATATCACTATCAAACAGATATTGATGTAACAGATCATCGTCATCATCATCATCATCGACATCATCATCATCATCATCGTCGTCAACTTAAACATAATTTTTAAGTCTTCGGCAGATTTGAGATGTTATTATCATTTTGTTATCAGCATCAACCTACTCTAGCAAGCTACTATTTGGTTGTTGAGTCATCGTAACATCATCATCCTTTCGTGTGACCATCATGACGTCATCGTGACATCATCATCTGGTTATATATGATCGTATCATTAAATCATCATTACATCGTCGCGTTATAATGTTATCAACGTCATTACATTTATAAATCACCACGGATTTCCACCACCAACTGCTTCATCATCTTCATCGCCAGATGATTTAGATAAATGATATTAAACCAATTCTACAGACATTCGCGACAGACCGTTGTTTAAAAGTTTCAATATAAACTATTTTAAATTTCTAAATTTAGAAATATTTTTCTTTCATAAAAAAATATCTCTGAAATTTAATTCAAAACCATTGAAGTTTTACAAAATGTTTTAGTAATTTTTTTTCATAATTCTCCAAAAAATGTTTCAGTCAAAATTATTTCATGTTAAAACTTTTACCGTAAAATAACAATTGTACAGAATTTCTCACAAAATATCTTGCAACTGTTCTAAATGACATATCTGAAAAAAAGTTAAACTGCCACTCAATGCAACTTGAAAGATGTGCCGCAAACAAGTTTCCGGTTAGATGAATGGATGGATAGATGAATGGGTTGATGAATGAAGAGATAAATAGATGGATTGATAGATGGATGAATCGATAGGTTGACGGACGACCGGAAAGACAGGTGGATGGATAAATAGATGGATGGATGGGTAAATGGATGGATGGATGAATAAATTAATAAATGAAAAGATGATGAATGAATGTATGAATGAATGAATGAGTGAATGGATTGATGGATAGATGGTTGTGTAGGTAAATGAATGAATAAATGAATGAATAAATAAATAAATAAATGAGTGAATCAGTAAGTGAATGAGTGAGTGAGTGAGTGAGTGAGTGATTGAATGAGTGAGTGAGTGAGTGAGTGAGTGAGTGAGTGAGTGAGTGAGTGAGTAAATGAGTGAGTGAATGGATGGATGGATGGGTGAATGGATGGATAGATGAATGGATGAATGGATGGGTGATTCATTTAAATCAAGTTTATGATGTGAACATGATGATAATTAATTGGGCTGACCATTTCATCGGTGATGAATGATTGACAGGCAGTCTGTTCTTACATAAACACGTTTATAAATATAAACACACTTATAAACCTAAATTAAGAACAAACATTAACATAAATGAATACCACTATAAAACATCAACATCCATCTATATGGTTTTAATTGGTTGACAAACTAAGTTGATGTTATTATAACAATAACACTAATAACAAACTAGTAACACTAATAATTAACTCGTAACAGTAACAATAATAATAAACTGGTAACGATAACAATAATAATAAATTAACAACAACAACAACAACAGCAGCAACAAACGCAACAACAACAATAATAATAATATTATTATTACTAATACTATTATTACTACTAATAATAATAAATTAATATTAACAACAACAATAACAACAACAATAATAATAATAATAATAATAATAACAGTCATCATTACCATCTCTACCTATCTTTACTCTCCCATACGCTTGAGCGCTCGCAGTGCGAGCAGAAGACAAATCTGCTTTGATCACGTGATGCTGTTCATTTTGTTGTTGTTGATGTTGTTGTTGATGCGGTTCATTTTGTTGTTGTGTTTTGTGTTGTTGTTGATGTTGTAACGCCTTTGTTGTTGGTGCTGTTTTTTGTTATTGAGTTGTTTGTGATGTTGTTATTAATGTTCACTTTAATGAAAGTTGCAAAGTGATAACTTTTTGTTGTTGTTCATGTTGTTGTTCATGTTGTTGTTCATGTTGTTGTTTCGTGTGATACTGATTCTGTTTTTGCGTGTTTTTGTTGTGTTTGTTAACGTTTGTTGTTGTTGTTGATGCTATTTTTATTGTTGTTGTTTTGTTGTTGTTGTTGTTGCTTGTTTAATTTATTGCTGTAAAGTTTATTAGGGTGACGACGAATGTTGTTGCAGTTTTATTGGTACGTAAAAGATTTACGTGGAAACGTTACATGATGTCATCATTATCTTATGACATCATCATCGCGTGACATCATCACATGACATCATCATCACACGATATCTCTATCACGTGACACCATCATTACTTGACACTATCATTACTTGACATTATCATCACGTGACGTCATTCATCATAACGTGACATCATCACATGATATCATCACTTGATATTATTATCAGTGATCATGTACAATCATCTTTACGTGACATCATCTTCACGCGACATCATCATCACGTGACATCATCATCACGTGACATCATCATCACGTGACATCATCGTCACCTAACATCATCACTTCTACTGCAGAGCAACTGAACTGAAGATGTCAAATTGGAAACATTTGGGCTGACAAATAAGATTGGCGTGCCAGGCTTGGAACATCATCAATGGTGTTGACTTGACTCCGTGTAAATGTATGGAAAAATTTGCAGCTTTCCGACTATATATTTGTGTTTAATCAAAATAAATGTATAAGAAGATTTCAAAAAATGAAATAATTTGTAAATGCAAAAGCGCCAAAACTCTCTGCTAATCCCAACTGATACTTACAACATTAAATAAACATCAACATCATAGCAAAAAAAAACACTATCACATCAAGTCAACATCATTAAACCAATGCATCAACATGTCTTAAATGCAGTTGGTATGCAAAATGAAACAATTGTAATAGAGAAATGAATTCAACGCATTTATAACAACAACAACAACAACAACATCCATGCAAGAAAGTTTGTTGTAATAAAACAGACAAGCAGCACAACAGCACATGAAGAGTTCACAACAGAAGAAACCTAACAACCACTACAGCCACACAACAATACATACATACTAACAACAATAACATTAACTTAATCCTAATAACCAAAAAAAAAACAACAAAGCAACAACAACGACCAAAAAAAACAACAGCCAAATAACACAACAGTTCCACACCAGCACAACTTGACAGGGAAAAAATTTAAAAAAATTTAATACCGACGAAATTTGTTGAAGAAATTGCACATAAAACAACGACGTCATGACTCCTTACCACAGAACAACGAAACAACAACACGACATCTGATGCACAACACGCAACATAAACAACGCAACAACAAACAACTACATTCTAAAAAATAAATTACTACATAAAGAAACAACTACAAAAACTCAACTATATCAATGTAAATTACACGTGGGACTGCAACACAACAACAACAACATCAACAAAACCAATATTTCAACAAACGTCAACAACATCATTATGATAGACCAAACAGCAACATCAATATGACAACAACAACATAAAGATTGCAACAAACATCAGCAACATCGAAATGACAAAATAAACAACAACAACATCAATATAACAACAAATAGCATCAACAACATCACAACAAGTAACATCAACAACAACTTTGTAACTGGACAGATCTTTGAACATTTTTAATCAAAATAACAATTGATCAAAAACGATAGCACAATATCGCTTACAAAAATAGCATCTACATTAAAATTTGACAAGTTTATATACATTATCAGTGAATTTTGGATTTCATTGAATTGTTCTGGAAAAATTATGTATTTAATAGTCAAGAACTTTGTATATATTAAATGTTTATTCATAGAACATATATATATATATATTTATTTCAGTCGAAACGCACAGACACACAGACACACACACACACACAAACATATATATATATATATATATATATATATATATATATATATATATATATATATATATATATATATATATATATATATATATATATATATACGTGTGTGTGTGTACACGCAGAAAATAGCAACTAACATACAACAACACCGTCTACTGCATATGAACATCAACAATAGTCACGAAATCAACAACAAAATGTGAAACAACAACAACATCTTCAAAACCAGCGCATTTATTTATTTTTCATGACAACAATAGCAACAACAACATTAGCAAAAAAGAATGACAGATAAGCGTATACAAGTATTAACATTAATACAAAACAACGAAATTAAACAACTAATAAACGTTTTTGAAACAATAACGACAACATCAAAAACTATTTTACAACAATAACAACAACATTTTTGTAACATCAACAACATCAACAATGGCAACATCAACACCACTCCCAAAAAACAACAACAAATGTATGGTACGAAATTTTCTTAAGGTTTTCTTCATGATCGATGGACAGTACTTTGTAATTGTAATGACACGATGACACAACACGTGACCTGCTTACGTCACAATGACGTCATTCAATCGTTTAGAGGCTGCTTGTCAGCGCATTAACTAATCTGGCTGCTCATATTCTTGAATTATTTATTGTCGCTTGCAGGTCAGTAACTTGGGAATTTTATTTAATATCTGGAAATTTAGAAAAAACCATCAATATCACAGCGCGCTTTTTCTAAACAAGTTTTTACAGCATAAATTTTCTAATAAGATAAAAAAATAATTAAGAAGAGATATCGGTGTTCTGAAATTAATAATGGATTTTTACTTAAACATAACAAAAATTTATGCATGCATTTTTCTTTCTTATTTTATTCATAATTGAATTGACTTCTGATGGTTTCCATTTACAACGCCCAGTCATTGCAGTTTTTCTTATGAATATGTCATGCTAGTCATTTTTGACATCTTATCATTTTTTATTTTTATTCTACTTGCTTATACTTTCAATTCTTTCTTTTAATTCTACCTTATTTAGATCTCAAGTGTTCAAACCCAATTTCAGTTTTACACATATGAAACCGTGAGATTTTTCAACGTTTCTTATTAGAGAAACCATGTTTCACAATTGTTCACGGTGGCCTACACAAGATTGTTTATTGTTAGTTACATGCACATCCAGGTTGAGTTTCCGAATGCTGTTTCAGACTAGCGCATTTTTCGGAAAAAGCACGCAATCAGACTTTAGTGTTTCAAAGAATTTTTCACAAATTGTTCAACAATTTCTTGAATTTCAGGAATTGTTAAAGCTAGTAGTGAGATGAAAACTGTCGACCTCATCATGGTTGTCCCAAGTAAAAAACTTTTTAAAGAACAATTGCTCACCGATGGGAGCCTGTAACACTAAGAGTTATCATTGGCTCACGTTCCTAAAAAGATTTTAAGATATCAGCAAATAAAGAAGAATGCCTAGAAGTTTTTATCACATTAGTGGTGTGATGAAATCTGATGCAACCGACATTATGGATCTCTTGAAAACAATTGATAACAGGACTGTGCCTCGATTTCCATTGTTTCAAGAAAAAAAATATTAACGTGCTAACTGATAAAGATCAATTAGTCGTCAACATACATACATACATACATACATACATACATACATACATACATACATACATACATACATACATACATACATACATACATACATACATACATACATACATACATACATACATACATACATACATACATACATACATACATACATACATACATACATACATACATACAGGTGTGTGTGTGTATGTGTGGGTAAAAACTGTTCACAGAGTTTTAAGATAAAGTTCTAAATATAAGCAGAAAAGGTTGAAGGAACGCGCTCGCCATGGGATATACATTTGGAACGCACGAACGTATAAGGTTGGCGCATTAAAGCATTGCAGTCTGGAGTGTGGCATGCATGCGCGCTATAGAGAAGGACAGACTGCCTGCTATATAAGACCTCCACACGGCGTCCACACACACACAAAGACAGAGACACATGCAGTCGTGTGCTTCATTATGCCGGGTTCAGCTGACGCCTGACAGTTTATTTAATTAATTAAACGTCAATTTGTTCCCAGTTGTATTGAAATAATTTTTCTACAACTTTTTCTTTCAATTTACTTGGTTAAGCAAGATGTGGATTTTGTTTTGCTTCAATGTTTTAAAAAATGTTTAATTAATTCTGTTCAAACGCATTTCGTTTTTAATGAGTTTTTTTAAAAATTGTTTTAAATTTGAACAACAGTAATAGTGAATATACTTACATAATCACGACGTACAAGGTTGGTCACATCATTTTTACATAATAATTTTTCAAAAATTAATTTTACATCGTGAAACCAGATCATACCTACAATCAGGTGTAAATGCATACACACATGCTAATTACATACATACATAAACACACACACATATATATATATATATACATATATACAGACACATGCATACACACACACACATACGTACAAACATACACACATACATACAGATAAAAAATGCGAATGATTGTATGAAAATCTTATGAGGAGGACATAGGTAGGTTGGTACATGGTTGGGACGAGTTCCACATCAATCATCTTCAACACAATAAACTGCAACTTTCGCGAAATCTGGTGGCTCTTGTGCGTAGTAGCATTTGTATTGTGTTGACGATGATGTTGTTTCTGGATTATTTTTTGTTATCATCATCGTCATCACTATCTCTACTAACAACAACATCATCATCATCAAGTCTACCAACACCAACATCATCATCCTCATCGTCATCATCATCATCATCGTCGTTGTCCATGTCTCGTTCTTTAAAAGCATTCCCATTATCAACGTTTTAAAATTCAGAAATATCAAAATAGTGACAAAAATCATGAAGACTGTAGAAAAATAATTAATTCGCCAGAAACAAGGATGGACAACGTTAAAAAGTAACACGTGTACCGTACATGTTATCTAAAATCAATATTTTTTGAAAATCTGGTTATAATTATAATTTATAGCACTATCAGAGCACTATCTTCCACATTCTTCTCAGTTTATCTCATTTTAACGTTTTGAAAAAATTCCTCTTAGTCATTTTATGCAGTCAAACAATTAATAAGACATCGTTATCGTCACACCATCGTCATCATCTGCATCATCATCATCATTATCATCATCGATATCATCATCATTATCAGCTAGAAACCTATCAAATATGAAATGCGTGTAAGGAAGAAAGGACACACACACACACACACACACAAACAGACAGACAGACAAACAGACAAACAGACAGACAGACATGTCTCACCGACGACATCATTAAAAGCATTTTTGTCATCATCCATCTCTTTCAGGCATTAATGTTCCTCTTTCAAAATTGGTTCTCGACAAATTTTTGTCTTACTCGCATGTAATCAAAGTCATTATCGTCATCGGATGGATAGATGGACCACCTTCTTCATTACATCACTTCACTCACTTCCTCATCAGAGCTCCTAGCTATCGTCGTTTTTGAAGTTAACTTCCTCTGCCATCACCAGCATGGCAAGCATACACTCATCTTTTATATTTTTCCAAAGTTCCTGTCATCAGTGCTTCACACGGGTTCAGTTGTGAGCCTCCATGTTGTTAGGTAGCTAACGAAATTACGATTAACTTTCACGACATTCCGAACACTTTAAATAAAATTTTGAAAGAGCTTTGCTGTTTTTTGAAGAAACTTGCCGAAGTTGCAGTCAAAGATCTGGTAGAAAAATTTGTTTGGACAAAAAAGATTAATTCAATATATTGTAAGATAATTTTTTTTGGCGCGAAGACTCCCCCCTAATTTCGTCAGATACTCGCCCAGTTTGAACGCCAGCGCAAACTTTCCTGCGTGCCCATCTTGACGGGAGATTTTTTGAGCAAACATGATGAACTTATATTGGCGTCAATAGTAGCGTTGAACAATATTTACATTGGACAGTCGTTTCAAGATGTTTCTTTCTGTTTGTTTTATATCTACACATGTGCACACACACTCACCAAACATCACACATACACACACACACACACACTACACAAGCATTAAATACATTTTACGCACCACACACACCACACATACCACACACGCACACACACATGCACACACACACACACATGCACACACAGACTAACAAAAATATATTTGAAAAAATAATGAATTAATTATTTAAACGTTTTCAAAAACCGATTTTTTTCTAATTTCCCATAGTAAGTCTTCAATTGTTATTAAAAAGATTATAATTAATTTTTTTAGCACCACCATTAACTGTCATTTTTTTACACCACCATAATCAACATCATCATCATTAACATCATCATCATCAACATCGTCATCATCATCATCATCATCAACATCGTCATCATCATCAACATCGTCGTCATCATCATCATCGTCATCATCATCAAATGCGTCGTTACTAAAGTCATTAATAATTTTAACGTCTTATATAGTGTCATATATCACCGCAGAGGAACACACACACATGCAAAACACACACATACACATATTAACCAACCAAAAAACACACACACACAACACACACACATATACACATACAAAAAGTTCCTAAAACATCTATAAAAACGCACAGCAACACATATGCGCACACACACACACGCACGCACACACACGCACACACACACGCACACACACACATTTACACGCGCTTGCATTCACACACTAACACACAAACACAAACATATGTATATGTGTGTGTATATGCATGCACCGAATCAACCTCATTGAAACACTGCATAGAAATGTTCCGTCCCACACACAATCACAGCGTACTTACTGACTTCGATACAATTCATGCAACGTGGGGTAGCACTGAATAAAAATAAGAGTTACCTTGTATCATATGATATCATCATACCAAATGGTGTCATGATATCATATCTTATAGCCATCATTAGCATAAAGATCACTATGTCATCTTATAGTATGAATAGCAGTATCATAGTATCATTGCAACATCTCATGTTGATGATACCGTTGTATCAATTTTGTCCTTATATCATCCCATCAATACTTGCATTTATTTGTTTATTTATTTATTTAAATTATTTATGATAATAAAACGTGATAAGAAGAGTGCATGCACTGAAATAAAACTGACTGATTGTGTTCTTTTGTTTATTGCAGTATTCTTTAATTGTCACGCATCACAAATCATGTTTTGTCTCTGATGACGTATTATATCACGTGATGATGACGATATATTATATCACGTGATGATGATGACGTATTATATCACGTGATGATGACGTGTTATATCACGTGATGATGACGATGTATTATATCACGTGATGATGACGTATAATATCACTTGAAGATGATGTGTTGATAATGTAGTAGTTGTTGTTGATGATGATAATTTGGATGAATATTTATTAAGTGCATATATTATATTTTTGCTTAATAAAAAAAAAATTCTCAAAAATTGCTGCTGATATATAAGAAATGAAAGCTATATTCAGTTAAATATTTCTTATAACGAATGTGATATGTGGTTAATAAAAATTATTTATATTTCCAGAATTCAAGAGTGGAACTTAATGACCTACAATTTCAACCTGGTTGGAATGGACAAGCTCTTCAGCTGAAACGTCGTTTATATATTTTTTAGTTGCTTCAAACTGTAAGTGGCTGGACTGCTTGTTATTGATATAAAGTTAGAAAAAAGGCTTCAGATTTTAAAAAGTTGGAAAGATTTTCTTCTGGAAATAACAATGACCGATGCAAACAACATCATGATTATCGTGGCAAAGTGGACGATACCATTGTTGTTTTTGGGGCTGCCAACATCCGGCAAGTTTTTATTTATATATGTTCGAATGTACTGAATCATTAAAAGACATTTCTATGTGATGGTTTTTGACAGTACACTACACTTTAGTCATTACAACATTAATATGAAAAGTGATGGACTAATTCACACCAGAGGCCCCTACATATTTCATGTTGCTTGTTTATTTTCGTTGCAGTGTTTAGTTTTTTTTGTACATCCGAGTTGTTGAATAATTATTTTTCAATATTTCAATCAATATGACAATTCCATAAAAAAATCATATAAATTATATATATATAAGCAGTAATTTATAATATCTAGTAAATTTCTAGCGTTGGATAATTTTTTTTTATTACATTTCTCTATATTTCTAAATGTAACAAAAAACTATCCAACGCAAGAAATCCAGTAGATTTTATAAATTGCTGCATTAATTATGGTGTTTTACCAGCACACACACACACACATACACACACACACACCACAAACACGCAAACACACACACGCACACACACACACAACACATTATCCTGTTTTCTTCACATTTTGATCATCGCCATGTTTGACACACAGCAGGACTCATTACGCGTCACATTTTTGTTCAAACAGATAATTATATTAAACCTGGATTTAAGTGAACCACCTTAAGCAACTGTTTGACTATTTGACTTGAGCAGGCATTCGACTTGAACAGACATTTGACTTATAAAGACATAAAAAATAAGCAGATATCTGGCGTGAACCGACATAAGCAGGCACTTGACCTCTGTGAAGTTCAACGTTTCATTGGGAAGGGAACACTTTTATTTGGTGGCATGTTGGCTGACTACAAATTTAATGCAGGATCAACTCTTGGCCATGTTCAATTGCATGCATGCATGGTTGTTGTTACAATCATCAAATTGTGTTTGTGGATTGTTTTTTGCGTCTGAAACTCTCACATTTGAAACTACTGGCCCATTCTTATAAACAAGTACCAGTAAAGGATTGGAAGTCTACCAGTCAAGCAGCATCAGGAATGACGAAATCAATAAATACAGAGTGGCTGCATTATAAGCAATTTTTTTTTAAATTGAAATTAACAATTGCTATTAACTAGTTATTGTTTGATGTAATTTTGATAATAATTTTGTTGATTTTTTCAAACCATTTCTTTGTTTCGGTTTCAAAATCAAAACAAACGATTTTACTTACAAAGTTTAAATTATCTATAAACATTTGAAGTTCAAGTTAAGTTGAGGATGAAAGATAAAGAAAATCCTGATTTAAATAGCCCAAAACAGACAGAAAACATGCCAGTCAACATTCAACTTTTTTTTAATAAACTAATTAAAAGAAAATCTCAACAACAGACTGCCCAATTCGAAATGATAAGCCAGCAGAGATGAATATTGAAAATATACAAAGTCCATAATAGTTGCAACTGAACCAATACACCGTACAACTGAAATGTAGAAAGTTTACGAGGAGTGCTGTACATTTTAATGCTGAAACTAGCAAAGACAGACTAGCGGTACAAATAAACAAAACAAAAGCGGGCGAGCCAACGCAAACATGATACGCATAAACAAATGCAATCGTTAACGCAACGACGTCTCTATTTTAATCCGTAGCGCTTCAGTTTTTAATATGCAAATAATCCCCGCAGAATTAGTCCCAGCGTTTAGTTTCAGCGCGCTTTTACGTTTAGTAGCAAGCGATATATCATTTTAAGTTGTGTTAGCGTGCTAATATGTGCGTGTCCAGTGTTCTTTTTTTAAAATTAATTTTTAATGCGAATGATTAATGAAGAATTTTTCGCTGTGTTTGTGTTGTTCGTTAGGTTGTGTTTGTTGTTTGTAAAATTGTGCATGTTGTTTGTCAAGTTTTGCGTGTGTGTATGTGTTCTCTTTGACACAAGCTTTCCAATGTAGCTATGTATATATTTTTTTATGTGTTTCGTATTTAGTTTGTATGCGGTTTGTATGTGGCTTTTAAAATTTGTTGGCGTTTTGTTTTTTTTTCTTCAATCTTTGACTTTTCAATCTTGTTATTTAAATAGTTTTTGGCTGATTTGTAACATTTGTAGAATGTTTGCATGTAGTTAAAGCAAAATAAAATACTAACCTCTGCGTGCTTAGATTGCAACAATCATACCTGCGTATTTAACATTCCTTATAAAATTGTAAAGATATTAAGAACCTTTTCTGAGCAGCATCGCTCGCCAGATCAACGGCGACTTCCCAACATTCGCGTCCAACACTTCAACATGTTATTACTCTTGCGAAGGCTCCTCTAACGCCAGACAACAATGACCTTCAAATCAAATGCACTTGCTAAAAAGATGCCCACGTTTTCATTACTACTAATTGATCGATCGATTGATGTTCATTCGCACGTTTAAGTAGCGAACAGATTTCTTTGCAGCATTTTAATTTTTTGAAATTTGAAAAAAGGTTAATTTTTTTTCTAATTACATATTTTATTCAGTAATGTCATGCCTCCAATGTAACACGGTCAGTCGGTCTTAGTAGCATTCAATAGCAACTTCACCGAATTCTCCGAAAGATTAAATTTATTTTTCAACTTTTTAGAAAAAATTTTTGTGTTGCTGATTTGAAATTGTAGAATATATCTGACAGCTCAGTAACTTTAGCAGCCTTCCGGTTGTATTCTAATATGTTTTTTGAAATTTTCATAAAAAGCTTATATCGTTAAAACATGTTTCTAAAATTTTTAACTGAATGCCACCAAATGAAAAATTTTTCATCTACAAGATACCCACTTAATTAGCTTTTAAAAACTTTTAATTTGTAGCTGTTGGAAATATTGTATGAAGAAAAAACACACTTTTAACTGTAATTTGTCAAACATCTGTAACGTTTAATGATTTTGATTCAATTCTTTGTCATAAAATACTTTGAAACATTTTTGACTGATTTGGTGGCAAGAATTTATTCCAATTTTTGTGAAAATGAGCCTCTTTTTTTCAACTGCTTGCGTGATAAACAGGCGACATATTTTTTGTCAGCGAACAAATCATGCAGTTGCTTCAGTATTGCTACAACATAGGGATGCTTCATCCATCAACTCCTCCTCCTCCTCATCCTTATCATCGTCCTTCTTTCATTTCCTACATCATCATTTCCATGGCTTCCAGTTGCGTGTTCTCAACGTCGTCATCATCTCATTTTGTATATCATCACCTCACTTTGTATATCATAACATCATTTTGTATATCATAACATCATATTGTATATCGTAACATCATTTTGTATATCATAACATCATATTGTATATCATAACATCATTTTGTATATCATCAAATCATTTTAGCAACATCATTCAATGAGTATATTTATCACCATCATTATAAAATATTTGAAACTATATTGAATACTTATCATCATTTCTGATTTGACTCATCAGTTCATGATGTCATCAATTGTAACATCTTCATCACATGAAACTATTCTTTATTTTATCTTGATGTACGCTCACTCATTATTAGTTTCACAAGTTCCAAACCCAATATAAATCATCATTTTTTTTCATCCTTAATATTAGTTTACAATATAAATTGCATTCCAAATCAAGTTAATGATCCTATATAAATGTAAGAAAACACTTTTAAATAAATCATTGATTGACATCTTCATTGTAGAAACTTTGTTTTAAAATTAATTTCATAATTATTGTTTCAGAATCACGCCAAATAAGCTCACAGTCAAATTTGATACAAACGCTCAATAATGCATGCTTCAAAACAAACAATTTAACACCAACAAACACACAAAACAAACACACACACAAACACACACACACTAACACACACACAACACACACACACACACAAACGACAAACAAACGTATATCGCGACGTACCAAAACAGTAAGGAAGATTGACTTGCCATTTCATTTTGGCATTTATTGAATGTGGACCAATTATTGCGAAACAATGCAAGGCAATATTCCTGCAGCCTGCAAACATCACGTGATGTCTTGAAAGGGCACCTCCATGCACGTTTCCAGTCTGTCTCACGCAATTTAAGGATCAAAACTAAATTTCTCTTATAATTTTTCTCTACGTTACTCAAGATAATTTTCTGAAATATTTTGATAAAATTTTAACGTGAAAACTTTTATGGCACCGTTTTTAAGATTTTGCTTAAAAAATATATACAACAAGTTTTTCTGTGGGCATCTGTTAAAAGGTATGAGGTTAAGTGAGTTTCGTTAAAACTGTTGAAAAGTTGTGAATCAAATTTCAGTGTTGATACGTTCGAGTGCTACTGAAAATGACTTTCAATGTGTTGAACTTGAAATGATGGATGAACGGAAATGCATTGATATCAGACGGAACACCGAGACACAAACCAGGCTTCAACATGCTTCGTGTAGTTTTCTTTGTTCATACTTAAAAGCATGCCTGCAGGATGGGACTGGAATGGTCATTAATGAGGATAACAAATCTAAAATTTGAAAACAACATATTCATTGAAGTGTGGTGTGGTAGCCCCTTCTTTTTGGCACATTTTTGTCAGGTAAGGATGATTGACAAAAAACTATAAATACATTTAGATTTTTATTTATCTGAGAAACGATGATTTTTCATTTATTTGTTAATATTTCGCAAGAATCCTATGTGTTGCACGTAAGTCTCTAGCCAGTAAATTCCTTGTACGGGCAGCATTTTTTGAAACATTGTTTGGAACACTGTGATGGCTTAAGTGGTTATATATTGCTATTGAGGAACAAATCTTGATTTAAGACAAGATTGAAAACAGTCTTTTAATAATATTTATTTGGTAATTGTTAAACAAAATTATTTTTAGCA
This sequence comes from Helobdella robusta, assembly GCF_000326865.2. Classification (NCBI taxonomy): domain Eukaryota; kingdom Metazoa; phylum Annelida; class Clitellata; order Rhynchobdellida; family Glossiphoniidae; genus Helobdella; species Helobdella robusta. Next base: position 4,979,119 of record NW_008705459.1, on the reverse strand, counting down.
AAAATGTGTAAACATTTAAAATTTAGTCAAATAAAGGATTAAAAAATCATTTCAACCAAAATGTTTCGGCGTAAAATTTTCATTTCTCAATTTCTAATTTTTATATTGGACTTTCAGAAATTTTCAATGAAACTTTTTTAGATCTACTGATGTGTTTGAGAGGCCACAACGATGTAAGTTATATCAGCTTCTAAAGATGCTTGGTGACGTTTTAATTCAACCCGAACAAAAATTTTGATTCTGTAGCATGAAGTCAGCAGAGGTGAATAAATAAAAAGTTGATGAAAAAAATTTACCTGCTCGTCATTTGGATCTAATTTTTAATCGCTGCACTTCTGCTAGCAGGACTAAATATTGAGAAGAGTGTAATAAACCTTTAACCTTTTACATCAGCATCTGTTGAAAATATTAGAAAGACAAAGTTGAGAATGTAATAATTTTTTATACTGAAAATGTTCAACAGTTTATTTGATTTGACATTCATTCATGCAACTTTCCAACTTTTTTTTTCATCTGTCTCCATCTACTTTTCTTCAACTGTTTCCTTCAACTTTTGTGCAAAACGCGAACTAAATTCGTTTGAAAAGCAAGGAAAAGCTATCCAGAGAAAATCTAAAATGAGATCAGTTGCAATAACTGCATTGAGTTTCACCAGCAAATGGGATATCTTCAATGAAAAACAAACTCATTAAGTTAATGTCAGTTCATAAAATGCTTGCAGTAATGCACCAGTCGATCGATCGACAAACTCAAACTCACTGTTACATTTCATCGCGCGTGGGTGTGGCTGTAATGTTTCAGACAGCGTTTCTTTGTTTGTTGGTTTGTTAATGATCTGCCCAAATTTGATTGATTGCAATTAAAAATTAATGTCCATCTGGGCAGTGCGATTTGTATTGTTTATCATTTCATTGAAGATTTCAGTCAACGACAAATATTAAAACGAATAATTTACGATTTGTTTGTGCGTACATCAGGGCGCATATGTTCGTGATGTTATATGAGTGTCTGTTCTTTATTCGCAAGTTTTTGTTTGCGTTGGCTAAATCATTTCAGTGATTTACTTCAATGTTTATTCATTCCAGCTGAAAACTTCCACAACAAAAACTATTTTATTATTGCCACCGCTGCCAACATTTCTAACAACATTTTTTATGAAAACAATCACAACAACAACAACAACAATAACAACAACTACACTCCTCGCTCACTCTCAGCTTCGCCGGCCAACTCAATGACGAGCACAATTATAACGGGCGATTATTGCCAATCGGAATACTTCATTGCAGTTTGCAACAACAGCCTCAACAACGTCAACAACAACAACAACAACCTCGTCACGAATGTTGTCGTCATCACGAAGGCCACCTACGGAAGAATGCGCGTGAGTCGTTGCGTCACTGGCATGTATGGCGATGTCGGCTGCCGTAATGACGTCACAAATTACGTCAGCAGTCGATGTAGCGGGAAAAGCAGATGCAAAATTTACGTGGCTGAACAAATGCTGCACAGGTTGAATAGATGTCCGATCGAACTGAATGCGTACCTGGAAGTCAGCTACCGATGCGTTCCCAGTAAGTGGTGTGGTGTGGCGACTTGGTGTTGTGGTGGTGTAGTAATGTGGTAGTGTTGTGGAATGATGAAATGATAAAAGAGTTGTTTGTGGTGGCTTGTGTTGTTTGCTTGTTGCTGGAGGGCGTACGTTCTAAAATGACGAAGTGTTCATCTGTTTAATGCAATCGTGGATACAATTGTGTGGCATGATATCTAAAAATTTATTATTATTTTATCAATTTCACTAAAACTATTTAAAAAATTTTTAAAAATTCATTTCAATTTATTGAATTTTAATTTTATTACAGATAAAAATTAAAAACAAAATTTTTGAAACTTGTTTCAGTATTATAGTACAAATCGTACAAATTTCTATTATACGATGTTCCATGTATTTATGCATCATCAACCTCATCGTCCACTTCCTTTCATTTGATGCTCTCACGATGAAATTTTCATAAAATAATGTCAACCAACTTGATTGATGTCATCAGGAAATTCGCATACCTATCCTTAGAAAGATTGCATTACAACTCTTGACATGAAGTCTTCAACAGCAAGTGGCACTGTCTTACATTCTGCTGATTTTCAATATTCACTCATTTGTCATAAAAAATTGCTTGCAAAATTTTTAAACGTTTGAAAAAAATTATCTGGAAATTTTTTCCTTTACATACTTGCCTTTTTTATAATTTGTGAGAATTAAAATATTTCGATACAATATAAATAATTTATGTAGTGATCATAGGAACAGGCGAGCAGAAGTAACTCTTCAATTTGAGGATATAAGACGGTGAACACAATCTGATAGTGGTGGTGACATCATTTTAGCTGACTTTTTTGAGTTTTGATGGATTGGTTAGATGATTTTTTGAATGGATGACTGATTGGTTTGGCTTGATGGTGGCCTGATTGATTGATGGATTGATTGGCTGATTGATGGATTGATTGATTGATTGCTGTTTGGTGGATTGATGAATCATTTTTCAGCTTGAGCGAGTGATGCACGATTGGGGTGGAGATAAATTGATTGCCGCTCGACTAATGAGGTGCCGCTAAAAGTGCCAGAGGTCACTTCCCGACAGTCAATATTTGCCATTTCTACACTGGCTAACATCGCCCTCCACGCTGAGTGTTTTTATGTTGCTTTTTTCATTTTATTTTCTGATTTAAAGTTATAAAACTTCCCTGGTACAATAATAATATTCTGCAAGGACACGATGTAGAAAAATTTATTAGGAAAGTTTTACAATTAATTTTTTAATAATTTTTAATACTTTGAACTTTGAAAAAAAAAACTTTCAACAATTCCCAATCAGTGTTTAAAAAGCGACTACTTTGACCTACTGACGCACACGCACACAAACGAATACACACGCACACACTCACATAAAACGAATACACACGCACACACTCACACAAACACATACTTTCACATAGATACATACAGAAGAAACTTTTGTTAAAGAGAAATTTTGTTATACTCTGCTCTTGTGAATTATTATTCTAACACATGTTGATTTATCAATTTTTCAAGTTTCTATCAACAAACATTAATATTTCAATTCAGATATTACTCTTATTTACTGTAAAATATCAACATTCTGTTTGTATGCTTGCTTGACTGCTAAATGACTCTTTTTTAACACTGTAACAGTAATTATTATTACGCAACGCTGATGAAACTTTATCGTCATCATCATCATTGTTGTTGTTATCATCACTGTGGCAGTCATCATCATCATCATCGTCATCATCATCGTCATCATCTTCTTTACCGTCATCCTCACAATCAACTTCATCTTCTTCATCATCAACTTCTTCATCATCATCCTCACCATCAACTTCATCTTCATCATCATCATCATCATCCCATCCTAACCACTTCGAACGACATCTTGCGAGCATTTATTTTCTCCCAGAATAAAACTTAGAATAAATTGAGCGTTTCCCAAATTTAAACGAGTCACAAACGCACGCTATATATATATATATATATATATATAAATAATGTGTGTGTGTGTGTGTGTGTGTGTGTGAGTGTGTGTGTTCGTTCCTTACATGAAAGTATCAAATCGAGTGTGATTGAATAATTAAAAATGCTGAACGGTCGGTCCCAGGGTTTTGATGTTGCAAACGAAATCAAGCAAGGATGTGTTATGGCTCCATTGCTGTTCAGCAACTATCTAGTTTTCATTGGTGCTCCGAGCTGCATTTCGTCACGGAAGTGAGAGATACTAGTCTGCTATCGTTTGAATGGAGATGTTTTAAACATCAGGCGATTGCAGGCGAAGTCCACGACGCAGATCTCAATTGTTGGCGACCTGCTGTTTGCTGATGATTGTGCACTGGTCAGACGCTGTTCAACCGCTTCCCTATAGCAGATAAGAGATTTGGACTTACAGTCAGTCTGAAAAAACTGAGGTCTTGCATCAGAGCCATCCAGTCTTGTTGTGGGCAATGGCCCATGTGATGGCGGACGACTGGCGTCTCAATTCTGTTAATCGGTTTTGTATCTCCAGCAGCGCTACTCTCGATGACGATATTACAGCACGACTTGCAAAAGCAGATGTTGTTTGGATATGTTGACCGGCCAAACGTCTTTGGAAAGAGCACTGAGGACTCACCGTTGACTTAATTTGTCGATTCGACGATACAGTCCATGTTTGTCTGTGCGTGTGGGTGTATGTGACTGTGTATGCACATGTTTGTGTATCTGCAAGTGTATAACGCTATATATATATATATATATATATATATATATATATATACGTGTGTGTGTGCGTGTGTGTGCGTGCGTTGAATGTGTGTGCGTGCGTCGAATGTCTTTTTAGCGTTATCCCTTTTGAATATCCATGAAAGAAAACAAACATGGAAGAAAAAAACGCCCACATTCTTGTACAGAACACACGTACACACCCACATACACACACGCATATATATATATATTATGTGTTGGTAAAAAAAAAATATTTATGCATGTATATATATGTATATAGTATAGCTAGATACCATATAGATACTAAATGTACAGGTTACCCGAGATGAAGACATATAAATAATGTATCATGTTGCGGTGACATTGGGATCTCACATCGAGAAATGTAATTTAATTTGAATCACTGAGATTTCGAAAGTGGATGTTCTTCGTGTAGCTGTTGTTAACGTTGATGATGTTGTTGTTGTTGGTGTTGTTGATGTATATGTTGATGTTGTTGTTGTTGATGTTGTTGATGTTGTTGTTGATGTTGTTGATGTTGTTAATGTTGTTGTTGATGTTGTTGCTGCTGTTTTTGTTTTGTTTTGTTGTCATTAAAAGAGGTCGTTAGCTGCTTGAAGTGGGTGAATGTGTGTTTCTTAATATATAAGTGTATCTCCGTGTATCCAAAGATATGTATATCTCCATTTTTATGATTAATTTAACAATAACAAAAAAAAGTATAGAGTATTAGATTGTTGGTTTTTTTGTAGATTTATTTAATTAAGAAATATTTAACTGGACATGCGGCAATTTTTGAAAGTTGTTGCTTCGCTCATTTCTTAAGAAACTGTTAATGTTGTTGATGTTTTGTTGTTGTTGTTGATGATGTTGTTGTTGTTTACGTTGTAGTAGTAGTTGTTGTTGTTGTTTATGTTTCAGCATTTGTTGTCTTTTTTATTGTTTCTCTTGGTTTGTTAATTATTTTTTACGCACTCCCAAGTGCAAATAAACATTTCATGTTCATTACGCAATACAATGCCAAGGATACATTAATTCGGGCGTTAATGTAATGCGATGTGGTGTTATTGTGATGTGGCTTGATTTGATGTAATGTGATGTGGCTTGATGTGATGCTGTGCAATGTAAAGTGTTTCAAAGTGATGATGTTGGATGTTTGAGGCCATAATCCGTTACGTTATAAATACAGACATGCACACATAGACCCACACACAAACCTACCCACAGACAAACAGACACATACAGACAAACACATACAAACCCACAAACATACACACAAACATGTTTAATAGCAAAATGCTATTTGAATTGGTACGCACAAAATGAATATATCATACGTGCATGCATCAGAGTACGTATGTTTATGTTCATGTGTTTGTGTGCGTATGTATGTGCAAGTCGTATATGCGTGAATGGATGTGTACACTTGTTGTATGTGTGGATGTGAAGATACACGTGTGAATGTTTCAGGGATGAATGAACATCAATCATGGCTGTAACGAGGCTAGACAACGATCAATACACGCATATATCATTCATTCTTCCTTTCAGATACACACCTTTATATCTATCTATATATATATATATATATATATATATATATCTATATTCATATAGATATATAAATGTATATATATAAACATATATGAACATGCATATATCTTGTTTATATAGGAATATATATATTTATATACAGATACGTGTATGTAATAGATGTAAACATTCATAAAGATATACGTAGACATATAGGAAAGTATGGAGGAATGAACACAGACTGACAGATAGCAGTCCAGATATGTAAGGAATCAGAAGTTCGCCTCTCCTCAAACCTTCCGATTGTTTCTATTATTATTATCATTGTTGTTGTTTTTTTTCTTCTTTTTCTTCTTTTTCTTCTTCTTCTTCTTTTCCTTCCTCTTCTTCTTCTTCTTCTTATTATTATTATATTATTAGCAGTTTTTCTTCTTCTTATTCTTCTTCTTCTTCCTCTCCTTCTTCTTCTTTTTCTTTTTCCTCTTCCTCTTCTTCTTCTTCTTCTTCTTCTTCTTCTTATTATTATTATTATATTATTAGCAGTCCTGATATGTAAGGAATAAGAAGTTCGCCTATCTTCAAACCTTCCAATTGTTACTATTATTATTCTTATTATTCTCATTATTCTTATTTTTATTATTAATTATTTATTATTATTATTAATTTTATTATTATTATTATTATTATTGTTATTATTATTATTATCAATATTATTATTATTATTCTTATTCTTACTATTATTATTATTCTTATTATTATTATTTTTGTTGTGACCTCATTCCCCCAATCAAATTTTTATCATGTTGCCACTTGCTTTTAATTTTCTGTTGGAGAAGCGAGTCTGTGCTCCGCGCATGTCTGCAGACTGTATTATTATTATTATTATTATTTTTATTGTCTTTTTTTTATTATTTTGTTTGAAGATGTCTGGTAGATTAGTTGAGGTGTTGTTGATGTTTCGATGTTGTTGTTGTTGTTGTGATGTAGTAGTAGTTGTTGTTGTGATATTGTTGTTGTTGTTGTGATATTGTTGTTGTTGATGTCTTAATGTTGCAGATAATTATAAAATTAACATTCTAAATATAAAACAGTTACATATTTTGCATTTATTACTTCTATTTTTTAAAATATTTAAATTAAATTATTGTCAATCTCTTTATGATCAATTAGCATTGTATAAGAATACTAGACAAATTTCGTTACGTTTTATTCCTGATTTTTATTTTCCCAAATGTAGGTCTAACTTCTTTCTTAATTCTGCCTTGTCTTGTTCTATGCGTCTTTGGAATGTGCTGCCTGTTGATCCAAGGGACTGTTCTTCTCTAGGTCTTTTTCGCTCATCAGTTAATCAGCTAATCTTACTTAATCATTTCACACTAACTTGATTTAAATTGTGTATTTATGCATAGTTGTTTACCCTTTGTTATTATGTATTTCCAGAGTTGATTGTTGATTTAAGTTAACTTGTTTATTCCTGTTTGTTTTTATTTCTGTTTAATTGTGAGTTAATTCCTGTTTATTTTAATTTGTTTAATTTCGTTTAATTTTGTTTAATTTTGTTTATTTTTAGGGTGACCTCACAAGCATTTGCTTCTGGTCTCCTAGCCTTGCTGAATAAACGCAGATTTGATTTGATTTGTTGTTAGGTTATTGTTGTTGGGATGTTGTTGTTGTTATGATATTGTTGATGTTGTTGTTGTTCATTTCGTTTTCATTTTGCTTTTGTGTTTTCTAAGATAAACATTGTTGGACTTAAACAATGTTGTTTCATTGAAACAATGTGCTGGTGACGTGAGATCTTGCTTACTGATGCGTTTTTGTCATTCTCTTGCTAAGAAGGCTGATGTGATGTTGTAATATCTTTTAACGAAAAAGATTTCTAATTGCTAGTTACATGTTAGTCAAAAGTTAGCCAAAAATTAGTCACATGTTGTGTGCTATGTCGTTGGTGTTTGAAAGGATGTTGCTCTATCCTCTCTATAAATTTTTATTTTAATTTTATCACCGTCAACATATCTGATGTTGCCAACATTGTCATAGTCGTCATTATCGTATTCTTCATTATTATCACAAAAATCGAAACAACCCGCCATGCAGTTGAAACCGGGAACCCCGCCACAACCTCCCACATGAGTCATCTGCAACTCTCCTTCCCGTACGGCTACATCTCAAAGCAGACATCCATTGACAGCCATGTTGGCACGTGGAGACAGCCCTACAGGATTGTTGCCGGAAGTGGGAGAGTGGTCAAAATAACGCTCGTGTTTTTTGGCGGCAACTCCAAGAAGAAAGCAGTGAACAAGAAAGATGGTGATGATGATGATGATGGCGAACATGGTAATGATAGTGAGGATGAGAATGATGATGATGATGGAAACTACAACTCCAGAGGGAAAAAACATTCTCACAAAGTATTTATATCTGATGTAACTTCATGAGTTGTTTGTGTGGGTTGTATAAATAAATATTTCACCACACACCACACACACACACCCACACACACACACACACACACACACACACACACGCACACATACATACATACATACACACACGCACACACACACATACACACGCACACGCACACAAGCACACACAACCCCACATACACATACAGTCTTCTATACATAATTCCACTTTAATTGTCTAATTTGTCTCAACATTCTCAGTTCAAGCATAAAGAAGATGATAATGACGGCGGATTTGATGACGTCACTGATGACGTAGGCAATGCGTCACGTGAGGAGTCGGTGTGCTACGAAGTGGGGAGTGTGTGGAGGGGGGGAGGCGATGTTGAGGATGGAGATGGTGGTGCTGGTGATGCTGCAGGTGGTGCTGATGACAACGACGACGATGATGATGATGTCGAGGGATTTCTACACACCAGCAACAGCGCCATCAATACAACTTCCGGCACAACTATTCGAAGATGGCCAGTCGAGATAGCACGCGCATCAACATCAACAACAACAACAACTATAACAACATCAACAACATCAACAACTACAACATCAACAACTACAACTACAACATCAACAACTACAACAAAACCATGACGCTGTGTACGTCGAAGCAGCATGAACACAAAGTGTTGTACGCGAGTGAAGATGGCGGAAATGACGTCATCGTGCAAATGATTGATGGCACCTACCTGAGGAAGCTGCCTAACTTCATGTTGCATTATGAAGGTTAATTGCCGCTGATGTCGCTGCTGTCGTTGTTATTGATGATGATGATGATGATGATGCTGTTGAAGACGACGACGATGATGATGGTGTGATGATGATAATGATATGACGGTGGTGGTGATGGTGATGTTGATAGTGATAAATAGAGTGATGAGGTTGTTGTTGATGATAATGATGATGATGATGATGAAGGTGGTGGTGGTGTGATAATGATGATAATGATATGACGGTGATGATGATGGTAATGAAGAAGATGATATGGCGGATGTTGTAATGATGACGATGACGGTGGTGATGATAATAATAACAATGAACAAGATGATGATGACGATGATGATGATGACGATGATGATGATGACGATGACTTTGATGATGACGATGATGACGACGATGATGACGATGATGATGATGACGATGATGACGATGATCTTGATGATGATGATGATGACGATGATGACGATGATGATGATGATGATG
>NW_008705459.1:4949866-4968955 GCF_000326865.2 Helobdella robusta | reverse complement strand
AAAAAAATTGATGGTGAATATATTTCGTCTTTTGGTACGCTATCACCTAGACCACGACCTTAGTAATTATGATGATGATGACGACAACAACAACAAATACTACTACTACTTCTTCTACTACTACTAATACTGCTACTACTACTACTACTACTACTACTACTACTACCACTACTAATACTATTACTACTACTACCACTACTACTACTACTACTACTACAATTGCTGCTACTACTACTACCACTACTACTATTACTACTACTACTATTAATAATAATAATAATCCTCATCATCATCATCGTCATCAGTCATCATCATCGTCATCATTATTAATATCATAAAAGGAAATGTTCTATGCTTTTCCATTCATGTTTTTTCACAACTTTTTGAGTAGGAGTTTTTTTTTTAATTATTTTTGTCCGCATCAAAAGCTTCTAGTTTGCAAATCACGTGTCAACAGCAGAAGCCTGACGTCATAGTCTCTATTCTTGCATCATTACATTGCCACATCATCGCATGACTACATCATTACATCATCATATCACCACATCACTACACCACCACACCATCACATCATCGTACCATCACATAACCACATCATCACATCATTACATCATCACATCATCAAATTTACTACATCATGTAATCATCACATCAACATATCATCACATCGCCACACCATCACATCACCACATCGTCACACCATCACATCATCATGTCACTGCATCATTTCATCATTAAAGTTTGACCTTTTTTCATAAACAGTTTTTATCTTTACAAAATGATTTAAGAAAAGTTTGCTGAAAAATTTTGTGTTAACGTTATCTCACATTTGGTATAAATTTAAAAAAAATTAGGATTGATTTGCGTTATCGTTATGATTCAATGATATCTAATAAAGAAAAACAATGGAATAATTCACTGGAAAATTATGTGAAGAGGTTTGACAGCCACTTATCTACATAAAAAATATAAGAAACGTAAGAAATTATCAAAAACATTTTAGATAGATTCTGCCCGATGATCCATTCGTACAATAACAATAACAACGCTGTAGAAATGTTCATGAAATACATTATATTTGTGGTGATTGTGATGATTACGATGATGATTGTGGTGATTGCGATGGTGATTGTGGTGATTGCGATGGTGATTGTGATGGTGATTGTGATGATTGCCATGATGATTGTGATGATTACGATGATGATTGTGATGATTGCCATGATGATTGTGATGATTACGATGATGATTGTGATGATTGCCATGATGATTGTGATGATTGCCATGATGATTGTGATGATGATTGCGGTGATGGTTGTGGTGATTGCAATGAGCTGAAAATAGTGTACAGACAGAAACACATATGGTTAAATAAGTTTAAACATGTATGTTTAACTTTATATCCATGTAATGTATGTTATCAAAGTATGTGTGTGTGTATATTTATATGTTAGTACATACGAATGGATGTATGTGTCTGTGTATGTATATGTTTGCATGTTTGTATAATATTTAAAAATGGACATTTTGCATGGGAAATGGAATGGGTAGGAAGAGGAAGAGAAAAAAGTGCAGGTCTCCGTATGTCGTGGAGTCGTGTGCAACTAAATAACCTCTATGAGTGCCCTGGGAATATGACCAACGATTTCTTACTTTACAGTTCATCTCTCTAATCTCCCCTGCATGCCTGCATCTTCCATGCATCCGTTTCCGTTTCTGCTCATTTGCTTGCTTATATTTTTCTGCGCGTGTTTATGTATTTGTATGCGTCTTTTCAACTTTCAAAAGATTTTTCGTTAGTGCAAACGTTTATAATGAAGAAGCACGTCTCGTGTGTTATTGGATAGGAAGCAGGTTCATTCAACATGTGCAGATAGATTTTTTTTTTCTCCTGCAAGGCAACAGACGAACGACAGATCTCATAACGATTGACTTTCTGTTTTGGAGGCCAGTTTAAAAAATCCATAAAAGCCGTTAGAGCACTAAAAGCCAGGACGAGGTTCATGCCTTACCTAGAGATATGTTGGCATTCATTGCGTAGTTGAGTAAGAGTCACTAGATAAAAAGACCTCGGAGAGAGATGTATTTACTTTAACGGAAATTTTCTACGCTTCGTTACTTGCCTTAAGATGGAAAAGTTTTCGAAATGTGTTAAATAATTGAAACAAATAAAAATACTAAGTTTTTAAAATGTGTATAATGATTAAAATGAATGAAAATAATAAATCTTTGAGATGTATTTAATTATTAAAATAAATAAATTATTCGTACAATTTGATGCATGCATGGTATTTGAAGTGTTGACATCAAGTAAAATTAAAAGTTAAGACGACATAAAAATGTCAAGTAGTTTATTGCTTAGTTAAAAAAAAAATAAACTTAGGTTGAACTTACAGAAGATATGTAAAATATTTGTCATACATCTTAAATTAGAATTTACTTCTTGATGAATTTTTTGCAGTGAAACAATTTCTATTTATTTAAGACAGGCTTGCTCTGTTTCAATCTCCGAATGTATTTGAGATTGAAACCTAATGACATCACAACCAGCGAGCACGTGATTGAAACTTGATGACATCACAACCAGCGAGCACGTGCCTGCCCTTTAAAAATTCATTATCCAGTAACAATTCCTTCCCTATACAACAGATTAACTGAGAAGTTTGTAACTGTAGCAAAACACCATCAGCTCTCGATGTAATTAACGTTTTTCACATTCTCTGTATCTATCTGAATTTTTATCTATCTGTATCTATTTGTATCTATCTGTATCTATCTCTACCTGTGTCTATTGCTATCTGTATCTGTATTGGTTTTTGTTACGGGTGTTACTTAAAAGTGAGATTTGAAATTCGCTAACGAGTTTTTATATAAAAATTAATTTACTTTTGCAAAAAAAAGATTAATAAAAATTGAAATAAGAAAATGATGTTGAAATGAAAATTTTCATAAAATAAAAACTAAATGTGGTCATAAGATTTAAAAAAATGTTGTTCCTTTATTTGAAAAAATTAAAATTACGTAATATTCGATCAGTCCCTGTAAAAAAAAATCTTCGTGCGTACATGAACGAACGCTGTTTAATTGTATGTGGTTTTATTCTGTCACCACTGTAATTGAGACAAGCCGTTGAATAAATGTTCGTCTATGATAGTCAATGTGTTAAAAAGTGTAAGTTACTTGAACGTGTGAGACATGTTCTTACCTGTACTACATACCACTAATGTAGAAAATTGTGTAAGTCTGCATGCTAGTACATTCCAACGATTCGCACTTGTACTCATTAGCGTGCAACGTTGTATGCAGATCAAAATTTGGTTCACGCCATTTATGTCATCATCTCAATCATTAAGAAGTGTAAGCATAAATTATTCTTACATGCACTGATAGCCAAAAATTATAGGAAAAATGCAGTTTTTTTTAAAATTTAAATGTAGATACAAATTAATGCAATTTCGGAAAATTTTTTTGAATGTAACTGTTACAAAGTTGACGCAACTGATGACTTTAAACCTTCAAACAATAAAAAGCAGACTTGTAAATCTATTTTTATTCTGTTTGATATAATTTAATTTTTCTGAAATATAAATTCAACCGGAAGTAAACTTCAAAAATTATTATCATTGCCATACAAAAAACTTTCAAAAAATGTAACCTTCAGTTAGTTAAACTACTAAAGCTGTTGAAAATATTTTCATTGCAAAATCAGTTTATCTCCAACAATTTCACACAAATAAGTAATCTATGTTAATATTAAACTTTTATATCATAGTTTTTTTATTTTAGTTTTTCCAATTTTAGCGCAATAATTAATATATTATTACAATCAACGCCTGGCACCTTGCATAAGAGCCAGGTTTTACATGAAAGTGAGGTTTGAAATTTGTCATCGAGTTTTTATATAAAAAGTTATTTATTTTAGCAAAAAAAAGATTTAATAAAAATACAAGCCAAGACAGATATTACAGTCCTGGATTATTCCAGTGCATCGAACAGACTCCTCACAGCAGCTCCCATCAACAAAATAACATAAGCCTGACGTGTTTTTGGCTCGCCTGGTCGCAAAATATCTATGCCCATTTTATCAAGATCTGCTGGCGCGCCGAATATTTTGTGATAATAAGTCAAAAACTTGAAAATAGTGCTAAGATCGTAATCAATTATCAACAAATATGTTACTTATGTGTATATACTATATATTTATATTTTTTTTAATTAATTAATTAATTAAATTATTTCTTATATTTATATGTATGTACATACCCTAGAAATGAATCTACCAAACATTCGTCATTGTATATACATATTAACACAAAAGATATATTTAAGTAAATTAGGCACACAAACTAAAACAACCCAACATGTTAACTTAAATATAAACAGCACACAAGATGGAAAGCAAACACGACACATAACACAAAAACACACTACAAACACACACACACATACACACGTACACGTACACATACACACACACATATACACGTACATGCACAACAAACACACTGCCTACATAGAGAGATAATCGAGCAATCTTCAACTAAATTGCGTTAAGAAACGTCCTCAAATGGATGACTAGCAAGAAGAATTTAATATAACATTCCTCTGTCAACACAAACTCAGTTTATGTGCTTGGCGTATATTTTTGTAATATACGTGATCTGTACAAGTGCGCTGGTACGTATGCGTATGAAAATGCAAATGCACACTTTTGCAAATCCATGTGTTTTTCATGTGGATACAAAAGTATCATCAGTCTGCAATAATTGTGTTTTTAACATTGGAAGGTGGTTACTTTTCACCATTTTTCAGTGCTGCAACAACATGCAACAACAACAACTTTATGTAAAGATACTAGAATGATGTAGATATATTACTTATGTAATAATATATACATACATGTATGTAGATATCTGTACAATACGTATGTGCCAAGAGTTTAACTCGAATTAGTATTTCGATTTTTTAAGATAAAGAGCAACATTAGTGTTGAATAACAAAACAATAAAAAAGATATGTATAGTCAGAGGGTTGAAATTAAAAGTAAGGTTACATTATCCGTTCATTCATTCATTCATTCATTCATTCATTCATTCATTCATTCATTCATTCATTCATTCATTCATTCATTCATTCATTCATTCATTCATTCATTCATTCATTCATTCATTCATTCATTCATTCATTCATTCATTCATTCATTCATTCATTCATTCATTCATTCATTCATTCATTCATCCATCCATCCATCCATCCATCCATCTATCCATTCATTCATTCATTCATTCATTCATTCATTCATTCATTCATTCATTCATTCATCCATTCATTCATTCATTCATTCATTCATCCATCCATCCATTCATCCATCCATCCATTCATTCATTCATTCATTCGACCATTCATTCGACCATTCATTCGACCATTCATTCGACCATTCATTCGACCATTCATTCAACCATTCGTTCGTTTAAAAAATGGTCCACTCATTCAAACATCTACAAATTTGTTTATCATCAACCCGAGCTTTAAATGTACTCAACGATTTTATGGTTGAAATATATTTTTGGCTGCCTTGCTGGTTATGATGCAAGAGTTTGAACGTGAATCACCAAACGATTTTTATGACATTGAAACGTTGACATTGCGTTGAAAGTTAAACTCTGAAAAATTTTCCATTGAAAAAAAAATCCTTGCAAAAACATATCTCCTTCGAATGAAAGCAAAATTTTTCTAAAATTTCTTTTGAGATTCTTAACGGCTGTAATGCAAATTTTTAATAATTTTAGGATCAAAATGAAAAAAATAAAACTCTAAAATAGATTTTTCAATTTTTTCAATTAAAAAACAAGTGCTTTTAAAAATGAAAGCAGGAGAAAAACTTCTGATTGGTCTCCGCTTTGATCACATTTCTTCAAAGATGACCCCTGCCTATGAAATCCACATGAATCGCCTGCCTGCTTGCCTCTCTGCTTCCATCTTTATGAGTGGCCGTGGCGTCTTTGTATGTATGTATGTATGTATGCATGTACGTATGTATGTATGTATGTATGTATGTATGTATGTATGTATGTATGTATGTATGTATGCATGTATGTATGTATGTATGTATGTATGTATGTATGTATGTATGTATGTATGTATGTATGTATGTATGTATGTATGTATGTATGTATGTATGTATGTATGTATGTATGTTTGTATGTATGTATGTATAATGTTTAACGTACTTTAGTTGATAGTAAGCAAGTGAAAAGTTATACACCAACGATGCTATGATTACATATAAATTGAAAAAATATACTTTCTTAATAGAAATATAAATTTTTAAAAAAGAATTTATTTTTTTCTTATAAAATGTAACGTACGTAGTTTAGTGTGGTGGAGATAAAAGTTCTCAAATAATGATTGATGGACAGACGTGTCCAATTTTAAATAAGATCCTATATTCTAGATGAATTTTTTTTTATAAATCAAAAATAAACTTTCAACAATAAAAATATAATCTAGTTCTTAAATAGTTATTTCACTTGTTAATACTATTTCTCCACAATTCATTAGTCATGTTTGAAAATTTTTTGCTACATTTTTGATATTCATAAAGAAATTTTTGTAAATATAACAAAATAAACTTTTAAAAAAATCAATTTCGATATTATAAGTTCTCAAATTGGTCCTAAGTTATCTCTTCTTTCTTATTTGCACTGCACTTCAATGGAGTCTGCCCTCGAACGCCAACAGTCCCTCGCTGATGATGTCGTTCATCTTTTATATGAATACCAAAATTAAAGTATTATGTGCGGTTTAAATAAAGTTGTAAGCTTCTATAACATCAATAGTTTGCCATTTAATGATAATAATTTTTTTTGATCTTTCACCAAGTAATGTAGTGACGTCATACGTTGTAAACAAGTTACTGCCATTAAGTTAGACAAGCAAGGAGAACTTCTATAAGCAGTTCTGCGTTTGTCTAAGTGGCATGTCATAGTCCAACGAGCAATAAAATTATCGCATGTTTTTAATGAAACCGCGCCAACATTCGTATGCAAATAAAACGTTCAAAACAAGATATAAAGTTATTTGAACGATGGAGACGCTGCACAGCAATGAACGAAAAGTTGTTCGTTATGTTTACAAGTTACAACAGCATAAACGCTCAAGCTTTTTGATCATAACATTTAAAAAAAGATAGAAATGTATGAATTGTTTTTCTGGATGTGTCGCATTTAACAATGCTGGCGGAAGATAGACCAGTGAGGGAAAGTAGGATGATGATGATGATGACGATGATACTGATAATGATCGTTTCGCAGATAATGGTGATGATGTTGATGATGGTGTAGTTGATGATGATGATGATATTGATGCCTATGAAGTTCTGTCTGAGTGACGGATCGTTTCATTGATGGCAAATTGAATTATAAGGCTGTTAAAGTTGCAGAGAGTTGCACTTTACGACATCTTCATTGATGTATGTATCATCAGTCTTTATTAGTTCTTCTGTCGTTTCATACCATTCCAAATGTTCATGCATTTATTTGTTTATTCATTTATTATTACAAAATATTACTGCTTTTTAAGCTTTGTTCATTAGTTTCTGGTTCAGCTTTTCAATATTTGGTACCTACCTTAATTTTATCTGATGTTTTTGTCCTCCGTTATAACCAGGGTTTTCTTATTATAATGAATACTACTGTATCTGTCAAATTTATGTCTATTAAAAAATAATAATGACAGTAATAATAATAATAATAATAATAATAATAATAATAATAATAATAATAATAATAATAATAATAATAATAGTAATAATAATAACAATAATAATAGTAATAATAACAATAATAATAACAATAATAATAGTAATAATAATATAACCTGAAAAGTGACAGGTTGTGAGACTCCGGCCTCTCCGATGGGTGGATGGTTGAAGAGGAAGAGGAATGAGCTAACGATGGGATGCAACCAATCAAAAGTTACCTGGATCATGCATTGCTCACGTGATCACTGGTCCGGAAATCCCGGTGGGAATTCCAAATTTTATTTTTAGAATTTGATCGAGGAAATATTTGTGGAAATGTGATGGAGAGTTTTTAATGGATTCTAATGAAGTTGCGTGTAATGAAACAGTGTTAAATTATAGTAAATGTCCTTAGAATTTTAACACAATTATGATTTTTTGGTTTTATTTTTCTATATTTCCCATATTTCAGTTTTGCAGTTGTTGAATGTTGAAATATGTAAGAAACGCTAATTTTTATTTTAAAATATTAAATCAATTTTTAATATTTTTTGCTGTTTCTCTTTAAATTTGAGTTAAATTCTAAATAATTATGTTTTCCTTGTTGTTTAGCGGTGTGACTCGTGGCTCTTTGTAATAAAAGCAAGTTCAGTTTTGTGCTGCCAAGACCTTGTTCGAATGCAAGAATATCTAGTCAGTCTAAATAATGTTTAATTTATGCCTATTATATCTTTCTGATGTTATTTAGTTTGCTTGTTGTAAACTTGTAAAATTTCCAAAAACAATTTAGTATATAAATTTCGACAATCGATCGACTACTTCTGGCATGTTTTATTCGAATATATTTTTAAAATTCGCAATATAAAAATATTTTTTTTAACAAAAACTTTTAATTCTGAAAATGTTTAAATTTCAAACTATTTCGTTTTATGATTAGAGATTAATTTTATTCAATTTTAAGCCATTGTAATGAAAATTTGGAATTAAATTAAACTACATTAATTAGTTACTTTGCTAAACTGTACAAACATTTAACGTTGAAATAATTGAAATAATTAATTATTATTAAATTAATTATTAATCAATTATAATAGTAATTAGTAATATTATTAATTAATAATTAATTAATAGTCACACAAACCTTGTTACACTAAAAACGTAAAGTTAAAAAACACCATAATTTCATAGGTAACTGTACCAGCCATTCCATCGGATCAAATTCAGGTTCGTGTTTTATAAACTTTTCCATCGGAAATGTATGTCACAACCATCTTAATATTCATTATTTACTTTCAACTTCATTGATTGGATGTATGTTTTTTATTTTTTAAAAACATTTTTGTTATTAACATGTCTTTATTAATAGCTAAAAGGACGGTTTAAACGTATCTGTGACATTTTATTTATTATAAACTCATGTCTAGTACGATTCATGAAACTTGCCGACGAACTCTTCAATTAATTATTCAGTCCAAAAACAGTCAGACACTAACCAAAATCTATAAATAATATGAATTAATTTTTGTCTAAGATTCGCCATTTTGACTGAACTCCGTATTATTTCTGTTGTTTTTTTTAAGAATGGTTATGTTCTGTGGTTTTGTATTGAAGAATACGTCCTACCTCATGGAACTGGGTCTCTGGACGCTAAACGAAGATTGATTGATTGATTGATTGATTGATTGATTGATTGATTGATTGATTGATTGATTTTGAAGAATATATTTATTACGTCTCACTTAATAATTTATTTTTTAAGATAAATACAATAAAATAAAAATAAAACAAAATAAATCACCAGCACCGTCACCCATGCTATTAATCACCTTACATTGTACACGGCCCTTTATTTAATGTACGGAACAAGTGATATAAATTTTGAAACGTGAATCTTTTGGTATCTTGTTTGATGATTTTGTTTGGTTGAATTTTATTTCGCAAACATTTGGATAACTGTGAATCGTTGGTCAGTTGCTGGTCACTTACTTCCAATTCTTTAGTTGACCAGTCTCTGTTTGATAACTTTTATCATTTTTCTCAGAACCGTCGTCTTAAATTTTTCAAAAATTTTGTTCCATTTTTATTAAAATTAATTTCGACTTTAACAATCGCCATTTTTTTAAGTAGAGGACGATTATAAACATTGTATTAGAAATATAAATGGAAAAGTTGACGGCTGTCAGGCGTTAATGTGGAAGAGCAACAATGTTGATGATAGTTACACGAGCAGTGATGGATGCCTGTTAATGTAGTTGCTGTCATCATGTGAACTCCTCCTTCTAATGATGATGAATGATAAGGAGTTGATCACGATGGCAGATAAAATGCTATGATGAAGTTGGTTGTCATTAAGACATTGTATAAAGGATCACAGTTTTAATGTTGTTGTTATTGTAGTTGTTGTTGTTGCTTCTGCTGTTGTTGTAGTTGCTTGCTGCTACTGATAATAACAGTATTAATAATAAACAAATGGAAGTTATCAACAGCAGAGGTGTATAAACTTATCCAAGCAAAAATTCCTTTAACAATATCAATGAGAAATTAAAATAAGAGCTAATTTTAATAGCGATAACAGCGCTGATTTTATGATATAGCAACAATCTTAATGATAGCGTCAAATGAGTACAACCACATAAAAAATAAAAATCCCACAGTAAATGCCTGCTTGGTTATTTTTATTAATGATATAATTTCTTGGCAATTGAGTACAAAACTTATTAGATCTCAGACAACACTCATCACATGCCACGACTTCAAACTACACCACACATTACCACACATCACATCACCACACATCACCACACCACACGACACCACAAATCACCACACATCACCAAAACACACCACACACCACACATCACCACATCACCACACCACACACCACACCACACACCACACCACACACCACACCACACACCACACCACACACCACACATCACCACACATCACCACACATCACCACACATCACCACACATCACATATCGTGAAAGCAGCATTGACAAGGAAACCATAAAGCACACCTTTAATAAAGAGCACATTAGAGGCTGATCTATATTACGCAGAACTGCCACAACAGATATGCAGTAACCATTTTTAATTGTCATAATTTTTATTTTCGCGGCACGCATGCGACGAATAATTTTTTTATTCATAGATGTGGTATAAAATATGAAATAATAGATCATAAAATTTTTCATGTCCGTCTGAACAAACGTTCGAAATTAAAGCCAACCATGTACTTGAGAAGCGTCAATAAACATTCGTAGAAGTTGTGGAAATATGAAAAAATTTCAAAGAATTCGTGCATGAATAAAAAACAAGCGGATAAAAAACGCACGCAATCACAAAGCGTAATTATAAAATTGCACACGCAATAGCAAGAACACACGTAAACAATGAAAAATTTGCTTACGAACAGAGACAAAAACGTTCAGACAGCTTGTGTACGATGCAGTTCGGAGGAGAATTTGTGTGGGGATTGAAGCACGTGCAGACTGTTGTAATAATTATGCGGTCTGGCACGGAAGTTTTTTACGTGTTGAAATTATAATATTTGTTTCTTTTTGAAGACGTGTTGGTTTTGTAAGCGCCCGGTAAACGAAGACGAGTTGAAATATCGTTGAATGTTCTTATGCAGATTGTTGATTTGATGTCAATGATTTTTTGCGATATGGTGTATCGCACATCCAGTCTAATAATACCTTTCCATGTTTGTTCTGCTTTTTTTAACCAGCCGTCTCGATCCCATATAATTGATAGTGGCGTGAGAGAACTGCAACTACGTGGCATTAATAACATTAGCAGTCATTGTGTCTAGTTTTTTTCTTGATGAATTGAAAAAATCGTTTGTATTGTATGCCACTGGTATTCTGTAATTAAAAATGTTAGTGTTTGCTTGCCGTTCTATCGCAGACTGACTATAATTCTGAAACTGAGTGCAAACGTGTTTGTTTACTAAGATTTTTTCATTCTGGATCTTTGGTTTATCTTTTAGAAGTTTGTTTCAATTCTCTTTAATTCAAAGTGTAAACATTTTTACAGGACAATTCAGATTTTACAGCTGCCAAAAATGTCTGTTGAGGATTTCTTCTTTCATGCCCAGTTACATCGTGGTCGGCGTTCCCAAGCTTGCCATGCATCGAAAGCCCTGTGAAAAAAATATTCATACCTTTCTCTATTAATTATTGATTTTTATAACTAAAAACTTTCTAAACAAAGTTGGCACTTCTTTACTTATTCCAAAATTTTACTCCAGTTCTATGAAAGCAGTGTTTTTAACAATAGGAAGCATATTTTCGGTATCGTTTGGATACTTTGATTTTTAGTCAAGTGACCTCTTCCTAGCAACAACCCTGTTGTCACCTTCCAAAATAAAACTGCCCACGGTACGTTCTACGTTGAAAATCACTGAGTTACATCTCTTTACTTCTCCAGGCATATTCGACGCGTTTGATCCTTTGTAAATCCGTTATTAAATGTAACACCTAACTTTTTGCTATAAAACTTCAAACTCGTCCCTTACAAAACCACAACATTTGAGTTGAATTAAAACTTAGGTAGAAAAAACTTAATGTCAGCAGGTTTTCATAATTGAAGCACAACCTACCATTGCTGATAGCTAGCATCTTGTTGGTGCCATCCAACTCAGCATCAATTTGTTGGGTTTGTGACAGAATAATTTGTAAATTTACATCTGGTTGGATTGTTATTAGTTAAGAAGTTACGGCCTAAAAAGAACATTTAAGTGTGCAAAAAATTGGTCATTTTATGATTCAAATTTGAACATTTGGCAAATGAAAGAGCTGCGAATAATGATTATGAATATATCACAAATTTGATGACAAACTGAAATATTCACAAGTAATTGTGAATTACTCATATTTTAAATTTATCTGTGATAAGATAAGATGTATGACAGCCACACAACTGCACTGACAGCCACACAACCGCACACACACACCAGACGCGTGCACACACGCGCACACTCGCGCACACATATGCATACACAAATATGAAAATGAAACATGACGGAATAGCAGAAGAGTAATTGAATTTTGAAAGCTGACCTTTCATAATTATTGGCAGCATTAAAAGACGATTAATCATGAGTTGCTTTTCATGCCTGGCATGTGATACCAAATTTCTATTTCTATTGCATTTCTATTTATGAACGTGAGGTATCATGATATGGTATCTAACTTGATTTGCATTTATATTCCCGAGGTATCATGATATGGTATCTAACTTGGTTTGTATTTATGTACCCGAGGTATTATGATATGGTATCTAACTTGGTTTGTATTTATATACACGAGGTATTATGATGTGCTATCTAACTTGGTTTGTATTTATGTACCCGAGGTATTATGATTTGGTATCTAACTTGGTTTGTATTTATGTACCCGGGGTATCATGATATGCACGCAGAAATTGTACGCTAGGAAAGGTTTTAATGGGACAATAATGAAAGAAATGAAAAGATATAAAAATTAAAACATTCGTAGCTTATCTATGGCCGGATGTACTAGTTGGGAGGCCCTGAGCAACAAAAAAGTGACCCCTAAATATTTAGAAGAGGCCTTTAATTAGTTTAAATAGTTTAATTTTTATAATTTTTAGTAATTGGCTTCTGAAAATGTTGGCGCCTTTCTTTAGTTTACACCACATTTTTAAAGGTTAGTGTCACAAATAGAAATATACATTAACTGGGAGGGGTCTGCATTGGAGAAGTCCCGGGACAGTAACCCACCCCTGAATCGCCCCTAAACTCGGCCCTGTTGAAATCGCACGCAACATCAACATAAATAACGCAGCCTCGTTTCGAGCTGGTGACGTCACTGTTACGTCACTGCGACCCGTAATGGTGACGTCACTGTTACGTCACTGCGACCCGTAATGGTGACGTCACTGTTACGTCACTGCGACCCGTAATGGTGACGTCACTGTTACGTCACTGCGACCCGTAATGGTGACGTCACTGTTACGTCACTGCGACCCGTAATGGTGACGTCACTGTTACGTCACTGCGACCCGTAATGGTGACGTCACTGTTACGTCACTGCGACCCGTAATGGTGACGTCACTGTTACGTCACTGCGACCCGTAATTATTTTTCCATTAAATTCGGATCATTCCAACTGCATAAAATGGCTGTTAGCTCGTCAGCGTACCACCATCATTCAATTCCGCAATAGAGTCAGCACTGCATCTCAGTGCATCATCGGCCATTGAAAGTCATTTCGTCATCCCGTCATCGTTAGTTGCTACGTCATCCTTTGTTTTGAAGTCATCATGTTGTCGTTACGTCGTCATGTGTTACGTCATCATGACGTCATTACTTTAAATTATTTTTTTAATTGCTTACTAATAAATTTATGCCATTTTAATTTCAAAAACGTGTCCATATATCAATCAATCAATCAATTAGTCAACCAATTGTCAATCAATCAAATAATTAATCAATCAAATAGTTAATCAATCAATCAATTTATCAATCAATTTATCAATCAATCAATCAATCAATCAATCAATCGATTGATCGATCGATCGATCAATCAATCAATTAATCAATAACTGAATCATGCAGTTATTCATCGGACATCAGCCGGTACACCACGTGCTACCTACAATATGGTTGGTGTTTGTGTGTTTGTTGTTTGTTCGCTGTATTGTTGAAAATGTTGCCATTTGTTTGTTGTGTGCGACGCTTTTCAGCAATGTCAAAGGTCATGTCAACAAAATTTCTGTTGGTCGGCTCTTTTGGATGTTGTTTTGGCGTTCATAACTAACCAGACAGCACAACACACACAATTTCTTACATGTTTGTTGATACTTGTACTTTGTTATTTAGCTTGTTGAATTCATGTGTCTTTGTACATTAGTGTCCGGATGGGTATTTTTGTTTTTGTTTGCATAACTTGTGTGTGTGTGTGTGTGTATGTGAAGGGTGCGTGCGTGTGTGCGTGCGTGCATTTTGTACAAGAACTTATTGGTACACTGAGGAAACTTTGGGTATTTTTTATGATGCTGGGTGCATTCATGTATTGTACTCTTTTTTTAATGAATAAATTGCTAGTTGAGGTATTGTGCTGTGCGGATATGATGGGTCTTTTGTGATGAATGTTGTTTATTGTTGAATGTTGTATTGTGTGTGTCGTTAGTAAATAGATGTTTTTGTATCATATTTGTTGTGCGTGTTGTGTTTGTTCAGTGTATGTTGTTCTTGCAATGCAGTTACTGTTGAATGCTGTGCGGGCTCTTGTTTTTTAATAACATTGAGAGCCTTTTATTGCAAGGTTTGTTTGCTTGTAAAAGTTTCTAATGATGCCTGCCCGCTTGTGCTGTCCAGCCCAGCTTAATAAAATATACAGAATGGATGTATTATATTTGTTGCTAGATGTTTTTCTCCTAGTTATACCCGTCCCGTAAGTTCTGTTACAGTTGTTAGTCTCAATGATGTTTGTTTTTCTTTTTCACATTTTGTTCAGAATGAAGTTTTGGTTGAAATAATTTTCAACAGAACGTCATTCGTGTTTCAGACAATTAAAATGAACAAAACATGAAAAAAGGGGCTGAATAATTTATTTGGAGACATTCAAATAGTTTTCTTGTTTTTTCAAGAAGTTGCTGAACAACTGAATGTTGAATAATAGATGCTACTATTCTCCCAAGATGCACCTTACAATCAAAAGCAACCCACCTACTTGCTTCATATTTCATTTTTACTTCTTCATTAAGGCAGGGCAAGATGAGGACGACTGAATCTTATTACAGTCGTAAGGAGCCGTGCGAACGGGCGTTGTTGCTGGCGTTCTGGAGAAGTGAAAAAAATAAAATGACAACCGCAATTTTCATCGTTCCTGGTTCTCTCCCTAACGTTTGCTGTTTCTATTTGTGTTTGTCGTTGTTTGTTTTTATTGTTGTTCTGTGTTTGAGGTTTTTGATTTGTTCCAGAGATGGAGATGATAAAAGTTGCTATGAGGCGGTGGTATGAAGAAATGATGTTTCGTCGAGTTAGTTGTACTATTATGATTCATTGAAAATTAAATAAGATATTCTACGCTAAATAAGTGAGCGCTTTTGCTTTCAGCTTGAAGTACAAAACCGACAATGTTACTTTTTTGAGTTAAAATTTAATTTAATGTTCAATTTAAAATATAAATATGTAAAATATTTCAACAAAAACCTTTGTCCAAAAGTTGTCTCAGACACCTGAGTTTATAATTCTTATTCACTTCAAAAATATTTTTGTTATTAACTTACAATATAAATTCAACATTCCGACTATCAAAAACTTGAAAATTTAAAAAATAAAAAAATGTAAGAGTTACAGAAATGTAGGCACCAAAGTGTCGAGATCTCGATATCTCGATGAGCAATTATCACACAAAAGATGAATGTCTGTTTTTTTTTCTTCAAACTCACATGTGATGCAGACCTTTTGGAAAACTGGATGGTGCGCTCAACCAATTAAACTAAATTAACCTAAATGTGAACCAATAAACTCAATAAATGTGAATACTAAATCTATTCAACTCTTCAATAATTGTATTTAATACCCTAAAAAAAAGTTGAATAATGTTATAAAAACAAATCAAGTTGTCCGATAAAAAATGTTTTCAGCCCACTACAACTGTTTTGATAGCAAATCACGTGACGCAAGGCATTTTAAAACAGAAAATAATATTCCATAGAATGCCGCAAATTACAGCAATAAACAAACTGCAACGACGTAATGGCTTGCTATCCGCCTCACGCCTTACAACAACAACAGCAACAACAACAACAACAACATCAACAACAACAACAACAACATACAAACAACAACATACATACGGCAACGTACAAACAAACAACATACAAACAGCAACACACAAACATCAACATACAAACATCAACGTACAAACAACAACATACAAACAAACAACATAGAAACACCAACATACAAACAACAACTTACAATCGCCAACATACAAACCACAACATACAAACATCGACATACAAACACCAACATACAAACAAACATCAACATACAAACGCCAACATACAAACAACATACAAACACCAACATACAAACACCAACATATTAACAAACATCGACATACGAACACCACCATGCAAACAAACATCAACATATAAACGCCAAAATACAAACAACATACAAACACCAACATACAAACATCGACATACGAACACCAACATACAAACAAACATCAACATACAAACACCAACATAAAAACAACATAAAAACACCAACATACAAACACCAACATGCAAACATCAATATACAAACATCAATATATAAACCCCAACATACAAACAACATACAAACAAACAAACAAACACCAACATACAAACAACAACTTTCAATCGCCAACACACAAACAAACAACATACAAACCCCAACATACAAACACCAACATACAAACATCAACATACAAACCACAACATACAAACAGCATCCCCCCTCCATTCATACGCCTGTCACATTCAATTTTTCTTCTCATGTGATTTCCTTTATCTGAAATTTCACCATACGCGGCGCTTCACTTTTTAATTTATTTTAATTTATTCTGAGGAAGAATTTTTTTCTCATACATCGTCATCACGGCTTGCATTTGAAGAAGGTGACGTCAATATTTTATTATTTCTTTGTAATTCCATCTAGCTATATCTTATTACGTCATCGCCATCAGCGTTCTGACATTTTTTTCGTGTTTCTACTTTTCAATGGAGACATATTTTTTTCCTCATGATGTCACCGTGATAACCAAAATAAACATCGTCATCGTCATTATCATCATCGTCATCATCATCACCAACAGCATCATTATCATCGTCGTCGTCGTCATCGTCATCATCACCACCTCCTCGCTAACTCAGCAACTGCTTGTAGAATGTCACGTGCCTCACACGTCTCTCGATGTTAACCAGACGAATTTTCGCTGGAATAATTACGTACATGATGACGACGACGACGATGATGACGTATGCATGATGATGATGATGATGATGACGTATGCATGATGATGATGATGATGACGTATGCATGATGATGATGATGATGATGACGTATGCATCATGATGATGATGATGATGACGTATGCATGATGATGATGATGATGATGACGTATGCATCATGATGATGATGATGATGACGTATGCATCATGATGATGATGATGATGACGTATGCATCATGATGATGATGATGATGACGTATGCATGATGATGATGATGATGATGACGTATGCATGATGATGATGATGATGATGACGTATGCATCATGATGATGATGATAATTATGACGATGTAATGACGATGACAATGTAATGATGATGATGATGACGACGACGATTATGATAATGATGACGATGATAGTGATGATGATGATGCAAATAGTGACGTGACGTGGCAATGACATGACGACACAATGACAAGGAAGTTGATGTAAATGAGCGGGTGATTAACTTTTTTGCTTCCCTTTGACGTTTTCAGATTGTTTGCGTCATCATTATCCCGTCCTTCTTTGCTGTCTTTGTTTTGTTCTGACGTCATCATCATCTTTTTGAGAAGTTACATTTTTCCGGTTATCATCCCCCTCCTCATCATCATCGTTGTCATCATCATTATCGTCGTCATCATCATCGTCACAATCATCATCATCAACATCATCAACATCATCATCATCGTCATCGTCACCATCATCAACATCATCATCATCGTCATCGTCACCATCATCATCATCGTTATCAGCATCATACTATCGTTATCATCACCATCATCATCGTCGTCGTCATCAACATCATTGTTACATTACCAACAACGACAACAAAGACAACTTACTCATACATAGAATTCATAAAACACTGCATAATATATAATAATATATGGTTCATAATAAAAACCGTCCTAATAATAAACAATGTCATCATCGTCGTCGTCGTCATCATCACCATCACCATCGCCATCATCATCACTACCATCCCCAACGCCATGACATGCGCAAAGAATAGCCCAGTTAATATGCCTAAAAATGTATTCCATTGTCTCCGGTTCGACAGCACAATCCAGCACAAATGAAACAAAATTCTTTTCATGAACGATCATCACTCTACATTATTACAATGTTTTTTTTCTCGTTATTGTTGTTGATGTTGACGTTGTTGATGATGTTGTTGTTGTTGGTGTTGTTGTTGTTGTTGTTGATGGTGGTGTTAATTTGTTGAAATGTTGGTGTTATAGGGTGTTATATTGTTGTTTTTTTAATTCAATTTTACGGCTTTGCATCTCCCAAGTTATATTGTCGTTTGTATGTGGCTGATTGTATGCTGTTGTTTGTTTGTTTGTTTG
>NW_008705459.1:4899822-4949816 GCF_000326865.2 Helobdella robusta | reverse complement strand
TGTTGCTGTTTGTATTTTGTTGTTGTGGTTGTTGTATGTTATGTTGTTGCTGTCAGAGTAGTGTTTGTATGTTATATTGTTGTTGTTTGTATGCTTATGATGTATGTGGTTGATTGTATGTTGTCGTTTGCATGTTGTTGTTGTTGTTATTGTCAATGTGATGTTGTTGATGTTGTGTTGATGTCTTGATGCTAAATCGTTGTTGTTGTTGTCATCTCGTTGTTGATATTTTATTATAATTTTGTTGTCGTTATCGTTGTTGCTACTAAGTTGTTGTTGTTGTTGTATTAGAGTTATTGTTGTTAAGATGTTATATTATTATTATTATTGTTGTTGTTACTGTTGTTATTTTTGTTGTTAGGACTGTAGATAACATTTTTAACCTTTCACATTCCTTTATGATTTCAATTTTGTCTCAATTTCGTTAAAGCTGTTTCGATTCGTTTCGTTTTGTTTCGGTTGGTGCTGTTGAAGTTTGTTGTTGTTTTGTGTCGGCGATAATGATGACTTTGACATTGACTTTTTTTATGATATTATTATTATTTTTTAAAAAATGTTAGAATTTTACCCGATATTAATAAATATATTTTTGGTAATATCACGTGTATGTATGTATGTATGTATGTATGTATGTATATATGTATGTATGTATGTAAGTATATATGTATGTATGCATGTATGTATGTATGTGTGTATGTATGTATGAATGCATCTATGTATGTGTATATGTATGTATGAATGCATGTATGAATGCATCTATGTATGTGTGTATGTATGTATGAATGCATCTATGTATGTATGTATGTATGTATGTATGTATGTATGTTTGTATGTATGAATGCATGTATGTATGTGTGTGCATGTCTTTATAGACTTTGTCGCCATTGAGTCTGTTACCTTTATTTGTTTATTTATTGCAATTTTCTCTCTAATATTTTACAGAAGCATCAACAACAGCAAACACGCGATTAACATATACGCACGTGAACCAGCACATTGCACACTTTCGCATGTGATTGTCATGGACCTCTCTGCAATCGAAACCGGTCTCTGTAATAGTATAGTCAGGCACTTTACAGCTACACCATCTCGCTGCTGTTACTACCTTCTATTGTGTTTTTTCTTGTTATCTGTTATTTTTTGTAATTGATTTTATGTTGATGTGTTATCATTGTTGGTTTCGTGTTGCTGTTCTGTCCTTCTTGCTATAATTGAATTGTTAATGTTCTATCTTCTTTACCTGCATGTTGTTGTTGTTGTTGATGTGTTGTTGTTGTTGTTGATGTGTTGTTGTTGTTGTTGATGGTGTTCTTAATTGCTGTTGACGTGTTGAATGAAAGATTTTAAAGTTGTTGTCAATGTTAATTTTATTATTATTTATATTATTATTATTATTGTTGTTGTTATTATCATTATTATTGCTGTTGTTGAAATGATTTGAGTTAAGAGGGCCATAAAAACGTTCATGCTGGCTGGCTGGCTGGCTGCATATTCATCTTCATCTCAATGATCTGATCGTTTGTGCTGTGAATGTGTCTGTTTCTCTCTTTATCTGTGTCTGTCTGTCTGCCTGTCTGTCTGTATCTTCTTTGCTGTCACATTTTCAAATGTTGGTGGCGTTTTGTTCGTGTGGTAATCTTGTTTGGTTGGAAAGAATAACAACAACAATAATAATGATAACAGTGATAGTATTACTATTATTATTAGTAATGGTAATATACCATAACAATGTTGATTGGTTAGTTGTTGAGTGTCTGTATAACGATTGAAGTTGTTGATTAGATGGTTATTAAATTGTGACTGGTTAATTTCGTCTTGTTAATTAATCACTTGGCTGATTGTTGATAAGTTAGTCGATTGGTTGTTGATTGATTGGCTGAAAGCTGATTGGTTGGCTGCTGATTAGATGTTAGTTAGTTGGTGTTTTGTTTGGTTGATGTGGCTAGAATTTTCTGGAACGATTTTTTTTATGTTTTAACTGATGTGCCATTAAATATTGATCTAGATGTCACTGCGTTCCATTTATAAAATGTTTCGCGTTTTTTGTTTCAACT
This sequence comes from Helobdella robusta, assembly GCF_000326865.2. Taxonomy (NCBI): domain Eukaryota; kingdom Metazoa; phylum Annelida; class Clitellata; order Rhynchobdellida; family Glossiphoniidae; genus Helobdella; species Helobdella robusta. The sequence continues at coordinate 4,947,762 of NW_008705459.1, read as the reverse complement.
TTTCCTTTCAGTCTTTTTGTCTGAATGTAAAATATTTTTTTCTCGTGTCGTTGTTTCAAGTTGCTCTTGGAAGGTCGCTGACGAGTTGCTGTGTTGGTGCGTAGTGATGTCGATGTTGTGTAGGTTCTGTGTCATAGTTTTGCGGTGTTTAATGTCGGTTTTGTGTTGTTGTTGCTGCTTTTAATGACTTTTAATGTTGCGCATTGTTATTGTGCATTGTTGTTGTTGTTGTTGTTATTGTCTGGTTTTTTTGCATCGTACGTGAGAGGGTCGCGCTTTTTTAGTACATTGCTGCTGACGGTTGCGCTATTTTATTTCGTCTTTCTTTTTTAATATGTTGGCTCTTCTTTTATTGCGTTTAATTCACAGTTTTCTTTATTAACATAATTTAAATTATTTGAACTTATATAAGCAATATTTATTTTCATAAATATTCAATTTATAATATTTATGTTTCTATTTATTTATAATTTATTTTTTCAAAAAACAAACAAATAATCTTAAAATGTTTAAATCATTTAAATTTTTTTAAAATCGTTTAGGTCAAAATAGAAAAGAAATACAATCACCTAATCGTTTGTTGGTTTTCAAAATAGCCTACTTATGCTTGCGGTCTTAAAAGATATAAAAATTTCAAGATTTCCACGTTTTTAACAGACTTCTTATAAATAATATTCACCAAATTACTTTAAAGAACTTATCAAAACGAAGCAAGACTCAGTTCAACACTAATTACATAATTTCGGGATTCTGAGTTTTGTCATCGTCAGGATTGCTAGCATTCAACGAGCACCCACTACAATCATTGGCGATGTTTCCAAACTGTTTCCATTTTGAATACTATTAAAGTCTGCATTATATTATAGTACAGTGTTCATAAAATAATTATCAACCAATTTATTCAGCTTTTATTTATCAAAGAATTGGTTTTATATTAATAGATTAATTTTATCATAATAAAATTGATTAGCATTATATAATTGAGTGTATACGAGACTTATGTTTGTGTTTGTGTTTATGCGAGAATTGCATGTGTGTGTGTGTGTATGCGTATGTGTGTGTGTGTGTGTGCGTGCATCTATTGACTGACATGTGCAGAACATTTCTAATGCACTGTAAATTGATGGACCGACGGACCGACTGACTGACTGACTGAACAGACACACACAACCGCACATTAAACACCAGTCAAGCAGTTACAAACTGACGACCAACCAACCAACCAGCAAACCAACCAACCAGCCAACCAACCAACCAGCCAACCAACCATTCAACCAACCAGCCAACCAACCAACTAATCAACCAATACCAACTAACTGATCAACGAATTAACTGACCAGCCAACCGACCGACGAACCAACTAACTAATCACCTGCCAACCAGTCAAAAAACAAACCAATCAGCCAGTCAATTAACCAATAAAATCAACCGATTAATGGACTAACCAATTAACCGACCAGCCAACCAATTAACTGACCTTCCAATCAGCCAGCCAACCAGCTAACTAGTCAACCAGCCAGACAATCAACTTATCAATCAGTCAAGAAATCAACTAATCAATCAACCATCCAGCCAAACCGAAGTTTATTCAACCTATCAAACAACCAAGCCAGCTATCAAGCCAATCTGATAAAAATGATGCAACATTATTTTTATAAAAAAAATCAATGATTATAAGAAGGTTTGTGGGGATTTAGCACGTTGGAGATTGCTTCTAACATTTTAAACATTTAAAATGAATATTTGGAATGTATTTAAAAGATCTTCATCATCTGCGCCACCACTTTCGCAGTCATTGCTGTTTAATTTCGCCAATACATTGTTTGGAACCCTGCATGAAGACGAACCGGATATGACCCACAACATAGTTAGTGAGGACGCGTGTTACGATTGCAACGACTAATGTTGACCTTCTTGACCTTGCTGACCTTTTGCAGAGTTCACAGCATTATTTGGGCGTTGTTTGACTGGTGCTGTTGATCCAGTTTGATGTTACAATAATATTGATGTTTCTCAGCCAATCTCAAATGTAATGTAGTCAGTCTGCTGACGACTGGAAATACAAGCGTACAAGCTCCCAAAAATAAAACCGCCCTAGTTTAACTCTTCCACTAATATGAGCAGAAACATTTTTGCTACATGGGTATTTATTACAACGTCACATCATCACATCAACGCAATAAACATTCAACTGATTTACTACATGCAGCATTGCGACACATATCGCGCAACATATTGCGCAACACATATCGCGCAACATATCGCGCAACATATCGAAAGATCAAAATTGCAGCATGCCATAGCGAACGTGTCAACAGCTGACAGTTGAACGCCAGAACACGCTCGTGAGAGCGTCAGTCGAAATCATTCAATGGATTTTTCTAACTTTATACCGTTTGAAAACTGAAAATCTCTTTAATTGTAGCAAATAATTACAAAATTGTCATCATCATCATCATCATCTCATCATCATCATCATTGTTATTGTCAAAATCATCATCATCATTATCAGCACCAACCAAAACTCACCATCACCAATTCATCCTCCTCGTCGTCTTCACCACAATTGAAACTGCACTTACTCACCTCCCTAAAGACTCCACCACGCAAAAAGACATCTGATCAATAGGCAGTTGCACAATAGCAACCTCTCATTGTTCAGCGCACCCCTACCACCACCAACAACAACAACATCAACAACAACAACAATAACACCAACAGTAACAACAACAACAACAACAAATGCCTACTCCACTGAATAGGAAAGCACTCAGCCTGCTTGCGTGATCACCGGCTCATATGGAAGCACAACTGAGCTGCACACATTCATATAACTAACATACACTAACAAACAAATATTTAATTCAAACTTTTGGTTTATGGATACTGAACAAGGTGAGGAGACACATAACAAGCAATTACATTCGTGCAATGAATTTAGATCATTAAGTTCATCAGGGGTGAGCGGGGATTGAGATTTGTTCCCAATTCTCTCTCATTTTTGTTTGTCATTCTCGATTCCCTGCCGAATCCCCATTTATGGCAACGTTCCCGAAAATTCCCACTTCCCATTTTTTCAACTCACCCCGCGTTTCCCCTTCCATTCCCTCCCATTCTCTTTTTTCCCATTTTGCAAATTTTTGAACACCAAAAACAAAATTTTTTCCAAAAAAGACGAATATTTAAAAAAGTGTTTTTAGTACCAAACGAAATACAAATCAAAAACCTCTAAAAAGTATTTAAACAACAATAATAAATTACAATTAAAACAATTTTTTACATGTTTATGAATGTACATACATACCATGAACTAATATAATTTCTGACTACAACTGTGAATATGTGTAAGTGTATGTGTCGACCGCTTGTTTGCGTATATAATGTATATGATATGAAATTATATGAAATTTTTTTTAGTTCGTATTAATTTTCATGTCTTGTTTTTTGTTTCTGTTTTTTTAATTAAATAATTGAAACTGGTATTGATCATTATGAACCATTATCATTATTGTATTGAAACAAAAGATTCCGTTGTTTGTATTCGAAGGACCTTTTTAAGCTGTTTTCCATTTTCTCCATCCCATTCAGTGTAAGGTCTGCCAGCGTATAAACATTTTTTGAGCCATAGAGAAATAAGTTTCTACCTATCGACAATGTATGCAGTAAAAAACGGATAGTACAAGATAGATTTTTGAATATTCAAATGGATGTTTGAATATTCAAATGGATATTTAAATATTTAGATGGATGTTTGAATATTTCATACAAACGTTCGTTACTAATAGATGAAGTCCTTTTGAATGCACCTCTCTCCTCAGTGACAAAGCAATAATGGAAAGACTTCTCTGATCGATTCGAAGCAGTAAATAAAATATGGATAATGCTTTAATGGTGATGAGGAAGAATTTTTATGGGCTGCATTGGAGCGTTGAAGTGAATTAATTAATTGTTGTTCGGAAGAGAGTCCGCATTCATTATTAATGTTATGTTTCATTGCGTTACGTTACGTTATGTTATGTTTCATTAACTATGTACCCAAATGCACCTTTATCTCTCCGTATGTGAACGCATTGAAGTAATTTTGTATGCATGCGTGCTATTAAACATACGCGCACACAAATTTGCACGTACACAAATAAACTAATTAACTCAAATTGACACACACACATACACATACACACATATATAGACACATATATACTCTCTCACACACACACATACTAGCAAACACGTTTACATACACACATACACACACACATACACAGATGAGCAGACAAATGATAATAATGACAAAAGACATTTATATTCAATGAGTTGCTCGTTGGAGCATAAACATGTTTTTTTTTAAATAATTAGAAAACTTAAAGACGTTTTTCAAGAAAATAAGTTTTCCTATTGTTAATAATTTTGTTTGAAAAATAGCTTGGGTTGTTTATACAAACTACAAATAACTGATGGTAAACGGGTTTGAATAAGTGTCTCCAGCTACAATGTTAATTAAATTTGATGACATTTTCATTATTATATGGGAATTATTTTGAATAAAAATTGCAAAAAAATTTTCATTCCATCATTTTGCCATGTTGTTTGCGCGCGTGTGGAATGTTCCTGCTGTCACAATTTCGTGCACCTTCGAAACTGAGTGGACAGAAATTGTTTTATTTAAAATAAATTAGCATGATGAGACAGAGCTCCGTGTTACGGTGTCAAGTTTGTTAAAATAAATCATTCACAACTCACGCGGCTGCCTGGCGAAACAATCCAACATTTGCATAAGTGGCTGGTTGCTTTGAGATGAGGCGAGCTGGCATGAAGCTTTCATTCAACATTCAAGTATTCATTTTACTTTTGAAACTGCAGCGTTTTATGACATTGTTAATTACTTTACATTTTTTACTCAAATTACTATGTTATAAATTTCTCAAGTCTATGTTTATTGTAATGAAAAAAATTATTGGATAGTAAGAAGATGTTTTAACAAAAAGTGAAGAAAAATGTCAGCAGAACTAAAGATATTTGACAACATCGCCGTTTTGAAGGTTGTCTCATGTTCGGAAGATTTTGTTTGGCACTCAGGGAAACAATGTTCGATCAAATTTTTTTGGGGTTGCTTTCTATCTTCAGAGTTTTGTGCTTGATTAATTGGTCACAAAACTCGTTTTGTAAAGAAAATACTATTTAACGTGTTTTCTGAACTTTTATGAGGCTAATTATATATAAAAGCAAAAAATTATCAAAACATAAAAATGAAATTAATAAAAATTTAAATAAAATGTTGGGTTGTTAAATATTTGTTAGTTGGCTAGTTTGTTAGTTAGCTGGCTTGTAAGTTGGCTTGCTTGTTAGTAAGTTAGTGAAGTTGGCTAGTTTAATTGATCAGTTTCCAAAACCCACCCGCCAGAGAAGAAAATAGAGAAAAGAAGCTTGGGGTTGAGATGGTTGACAGCAGAAATATTTTGACGACAGAATGAACAGGAAACCTGCTGACAATCGTTTAAAAAAATTTCACATCATCATAACCACCATTTCTTACATATTTTTTTTTCAAAGAAAGCAACAAAATAAAAAATAGTTTTGATGTAATGTAAAAAATGAACGTTTTCATGAAATTTTGAAGATTTCATATTTGGAAAGATAAAAAATCTTGTTGGCTGGTATTTACTTCACATGCACAATATATAATTAAAATGCTCTCCAACACAAAAGTTGTTCAAATCTTTCACGACTTTCACACAAAAGTTTGAACCGAATAAATTTATTCAGAGCAAAAATTGCCAGTTCTTATTTTCCGGACTGAACGTAAAGGCTTGGATCCGATGTGTTGGAAGATTTTTAAATATTAATGTAGGTGTGTAAAATAAAAAGCAAAGAAATAAAATAGTAATATCAATCATCATTCAAATATGTTGGGTGTTTATCTCTTGAAAAAAATTTATTTTTTCATTTTTATTATTATTATTATTTATTTATTATTTTATTAAAAAAATATTTTTTGAAGAATTCACTTCTCAGGATAGAAAATAAAAAAATAAATTCAAGAAAATCTCTTTGGTAAGTTGGAGTTTATGGTGAAAAATAATGCTACCATTGCAGTTGCCATTCTTTGAAAAATACGTTGTTGTTAATTTTGTTCGTTATTTTATTTATTCATTATTTATTTATTGCATGTTTATTTTAATTTTGAAACTGGACTATTCAATGTAAGGAATTGTTATAGATGCTAATGAATTATATTATTTTTTCTGTGTACAGCCGTTACTATATTTTTCTTTTGACTAATTGCTATGAAATATGGATGTCACCAATATGATATGAAAGATGGAAAATAATAGGTTGGTAGAGGGGTGATCGAATAGATAAATATTAAGATAGATAGATGGATTGGTTGATAACTAAATAAATGGATAGATAGATACATAAATGAATGATAGAGAGATAGATAGATTGATATATGGATGAATGAATGATTAGATTTATGGATAGATGGATGCTTGAATAGTTAGATGGATAGATGGATGGATCGATAAAAAGATGGATGGATAGCTAGATATCTAGATATCTAGATAGATGGATGAATGGATGGATTAATAGATCCTTGCATCCATCGCGGAAGAGCGTTTACAGATATTATCGATCAATTTCTTGTCATTCTCACGCTTGCCTTTCTCCTACCAACCGTTATTTTTTAACGAGCGTTTGAGTTTCCTCATCGAACGTGTGCAAGAAAAAAGTTTGTACAATTTATGACTGGCTCAATGGAACAAACAGATCCAGGTATGAAAGTGTCTTACAACAATGCACATTGTAATCAATTCTGTAAAAAATATCATAAAATACAAAACATTGAATACTGGAAAGGGAAACGAATTGCACGTACAACATGTAACTCAGCATAGTAACTTTTAATATAACGTTCATAATGTAATATCGTAAGAACATTTGGAAAAAACATTATTCAACAACAGCAATAATAAAAATTGGCCGCGGAAATAGCGTAGCCAGGCACAAGATGATGTATAAGGTATAAGAGGCTCTCGAACGTAATATAAAAACATGACAGCATTGAACTGTTTGTCAGCCCACATCGGCACCTCATTGAATGGCAAGTGAATGGACACAAGCAGTCGAGTGCATGCTTCTTATTATTTAATGCCATTTATATTGATGTTTGTTTTGCATACACACGCATACATCCAGCATACATAGGCATAGAGAAACATACACACGCATACATATACCTTTATAGCAAGCGTACAGACACATGAACGTATATTTATACGTGATTGAATTCAATGGTGCATAGAAGCATTGCCACACACCTAACCAATCCATGTACCTGCTAGTGAATGTTCTATTGGTTTCTACAGTCTCAGACGGAAAAAAATCTAAAAAAATTAGTTAATGCTGTTGTATACCTTCCTCCTGCAGTCTGTTTGTTCGTTTGTATATGCAGTAAAGCATTTGGTCAGGACAGTAGAATATTTCCACTGCTGTCTACTACATAAAAATGTATATAACTATGTAAGAAAAATGTTTTTGAGTTTTTTCTCTTTGTTTGTTTGTTGGTTGCGTGTTAGTAACAACATGGTTTGTTGTTTTTTTATGCTGCCATGTATTTTTACAGCAGGGTTAATATTCGATCAGCTTTTTGAGTCATCTTACAAAACTTCTCTTGAAAATTCTCATGATGAGAGTACGAAGCAAAATCAGATCTGAAATTTCAAATGTGGTTTTGTAGAGGATTGTGGCTAAAGAAACTATCTTTGTGCTACGAATGATCAGTGAACGAGCGATTGAAATGAGAAAGACTTGTTGATGTGTTTCGTCGACTACTCCAAAGCTTTTGATAGCGTGAAACACGTGGAGTTTATGGAAATATTTGAAAATTTGGACATTGATGGAAAAGACACGAGAGTTATCAAAAACCTCGATTGGAAACAAAGAGCAACGATGAAAGTTATTGGTAACACGATGACTAGTTTTGTCGAAATAAATTAAAGTGTTAAGCAAGGCTGTGTAATCTCTCCAGACCTGTACAATCTCTGTAGTGAGATCATCATGAGAAAGATAGAAGATCCACCTGGAATATCCATTGGAAGCGAGAATATTAACAATGGAAAATATGCTGATGATACAGCTCTTATAGCAGATTTAATATTATCTACAACGATTTATGCAAACACACAAAAATGCTTCGACTAATTTAATCAAAGTTCTCAAAAGTATCTGCATCTGAACACTAGAATTTGTTAATTTTTTCAATGGAATATATATCTATCATTATTTATTTGAATGAAGATAACCGTGATAAATTGAAATTAATTGAAAAAGTTTATATTTTTTATTGTTTATGATTATTTTCAAAACGAAAGATAACTTGCATTATTTAATCTTAACGCGTTCATATAATGGAAGAAATAAGTTCATTGTGCTAACTTTTCAATTTCAGCAATGGTTTGATAAAAAAATGTTTGGTGATATGTTTATTTAGACAGTTTTGTTCAGGTTCTAAATTTTGAGTTTCTTAAATAATGTCAAATAATGCATTTTATAACTCCAGCAAGAGTATTTTATTTATTTGTTTTTTTTATACGAATTATTACCGACCGACGAATTATTACTCTCTGCGACTCCATGTTTTAAACTTTACATTACATTTTCATTAGTTGCAATACGAGTGTGAAAGATGATTTGCATTAAAAACATTTTTTGCAGTAATTTAAAAAAATTCTAAAATTTCTCGGATGTTAATTTGAATTTTTTTGTTGAAAATGCCAGGCATGATTCTTCCTTCATTACATATTTGTCACCTTCTTCCCGGAGACTGTTTCCTCTTAAGACTTCTACAAATTCTACATCTGTCTGACTAATAATTATACTTCCACCGTTCTATATTTCTATATGTAAGGTGCCTTGGTTTATATTGCTTGATATTGAGTTTTTTTTATCACCACGTTCAGTGCTCTGGTGAAAAATTTGCTGCTTTAGAAGGCTTTAACTCAAGTTGACAGCATTTCTTTCTTCAACGCGTTTCAGTTTTTTGTTTGCTATTTTCATGTAAAAATTATTAAAATAGTGAATATTTTCTGTTTTCAAAAAATAAAAAGCGCATATTTATGCAAAAATGTTTGTTGAAGCCCTTCCTCTCTCTGTGGACTCCTCTCATGCGGTGCGCTTCATTCGAAATTGTTTGCACAGTTTTTGTCTCACTTTAAAGAATTACATTATTCCAAAAATTATTCAGTTTTGTTTTGAAAAGTGTCTTTCTATTAGGGAAAATATTTATCCACTAAGTTTGCACCAGAGCTCAGCTCTGAACTCAGATCAAACTGAAAATTATTGAGGATAAGGTTTTAAGATTTTCATTTTTGGTCAGTAGAATTTCTGTGCATACATTTTTGAAATAGTGATAGAATAGTAGTAGAATAATTGTTTCAATTATCTACAAGTAAAGCATTGAATGAAAATGCTTGAAAATATAAAATATGTTTGTGCTAAAACTAATAGTGTCCTAATGTTCTCCAGAAATTATTTGGTCAATTTGTTATGGAGAAAATTAGACGGTGTTCATCGCTTGTTTCCCATTGCACACTACCTGCCTATTTTAAAAATCTGACAGTTCAGGAAGAGTTCTGTAGTTTTTTTATTTTTCATCAAAAAACGTTTTGCGCTGCTGTTGAAATTTCGAAATGTAAAAAATAGGAAACAAAAACTTGATAATGAAAAAGTTTCAAATAGAATGTTCGTTTAATTAAATCACCTCACAAGAGAGTGCTAGCATGAATAGTAAATGAATCTAAAAAAGAAGACTACCATTTGATGTTATCAAACCGATTGGCATGCAACTATCTGCTAGTAAAACATCGAATGAAAATGCTTGAAAATATAAAAATATATTAAATGATCTCCTATTTGTTTAAAACTGGGAGTTAGGAAGTAAATTTATTTTTGTTAAATAACATTTGGCACTGTCACCTTGCTTTGCATCTGGTGTTTGTGTCAAAACTAAACCTTGTGCTAAAACTAAACCAGCACGTAAATAACGCCTAATTCCTTTTCATTACGAAATTTTCCATTTCAATCGCACGTTGGGAACACAATTGAAAATTATACGTTTCAATTCTCCTACGTATCTTATCCTTTGTTTGGTACTTACCATGTGCTGCTCCTGGCTTCGTTATTCGTTTTAATTTTGTTGCGTTCTGCTGTATTGGTGAATGGTTATAACGCTTAGTTAGTGGAGTTGTTGTTTTTTGTTATATTGTGGAAATGGTGTGTGAAATGTGAAGAGTGAGTGATGTAAAGTGCTGTTGTTTTCGGTTCAGTTTTTACTCTACATTACATAAATAAATAATGTGAGAAGTGATGTTATCATGATGTTGTTGTTGGTTATAATGTGAGCTGTGGTGTTATATTGTGTTGTTGTTGTTAGAATGATTTCGTTGTGCTTATCCAGGTAATAAAATGACAAAAAACGTGTTTCTCCCGCCACGTCTGACTTTTTAAAAACCAGATGATACCCTAGATTTTTTGCGAATAAAACATTCAGTTCAGCTGTATTCTGTTAGTTTCTATCAACAAAGAAGTTATAATTTACGGCACGCTAAATTACATATAAATGTTTTATTAGATATTTTTAATTCTCTATTTTAAATTAATAACTGCAAAAAATTTATATTCGAACAACAAGTTATTTGAAATTCATGCATGCATTTTAAACTACTTAGTAAAAAAAATCACATTTATTAAATATAACAGTTTATGTAACCACACAACCAAGTATTTTCTATGGAAATCTGCCAATATTTTTTGTCACATCATAATTTGAAGTCATCGTATTATGTTTCGTTGTTATTATTGAAAATTTGTACAACTATTTGGAATTGGTGTGAATTATAGTTTTAAAACTTTCGAGAATATTATGATTAACAGAAAAAAAATGTTTAAATAGGATAGAGCTGTTTTTTAAATATGAAACTTGTATAAATTTTTTTTTCTTGAAGTGAAGAAGATATATTAAATAACGTAATGAATGTATGCATGTTAAGTAGAGTTGGTTGGTAACATGATGATTTTGGGATGGAGATGTGATTGACACTTGTTAGGTTGCATGTTCTGTCACATGTGTCGTGGGGTTGTGCCGCTGTGTAACCGTGTATAGTAACATATGTGTGTGTGTATGTGAATGTGTGTGTGTCTGTGTGTGTGTGTGTGATTTGTGTAGTTTGCGTCTGTTTTGTGTAGTTTCATTCAAATGATCCTTCCTATGTTGCACCTTCTTTTATTTCGGTCACGTTCTATATTTATTACTTACTTGTGTTTCTGTGAAAATGTTACTGAAAATAATTCAAAATAATTCATTAGACGTAAGACGCCACGCTGATTTTCAAGAAGTACATTCATCCACACAATCATTCATTTTAATTCAATAAACAAGCGATGGCAAAAGCTAGAAAAGAAGAAATTAGTTTGAAAGATTCTGCAAGCAAAGCAGCAGAGAAACAGTGATTAGCGAAGAATGCTAACTGAATAAATATGACATTGATGTAATGAGGCACATAAATCCTCATAACGAACCTTCCACGTGCCTTTGTATCGCCACAAAACAACGAAAATCTTTTTAATCCGCACCCACCACCGCATACAAATGCAGACGTCCACTGAATAACATTCAAACAAACATACACAAATGTATAAATACATATATATATATATATAGAAAGAAGATCATATTTTGGATGAATTCTACCGAATTGTTGGCATTAATTAATTTAAAGTTTGTCTTTTCAATTTTCCTAATTAGAATTGTCTGGACACTTTTCAAGTCATTGAAAAATGAATTATTATCCAAGTTTATCATAAAAATTTAATGACACTGTTCGTCAAAACTCATCATGCAGATAGGCCTCATTTCGATTTCTTACGCCCATGCAGCCATGTAGCAAGATTTCCATTTTGGTTAAACGCTTTGGGGTAAATTTTGGAGTTTAAAAAGATTATGCATCTTTCACACAGAAGATCCTAATTTACGATTTTGCCAACATCTTATTATAACAAGGGCATAAACTTGATAGGCACTTTTATAGTTGTGTCATATATATTCACAAGTTGTGAGCGTCATTTCGTTACGCAGTTCATAATAAAATTTCATTCTAAAAAATGATCAGCCGCTAGAACGTTTAGTTATATAATTTGAAAAAACTTTGTGTTGTGTAATGGCTGTGTTGTGATGGCATAATTTGTGAACTAATCACAGTAGTGAACTTAATTTTGTTGGTTAAACCACATTGGTTTCTTCAGTTCAGATACAAACATATAAACTTCACGTACAAACAATTTTCAGATAAACATAAAAACTTCACATACAAACATACCCCGGATAAATATACAAACTCCACAGACAAACACATTTTTTACTGAAACACACACAAATCCACTTCTCAAACAAACCCACACAAACATGTGAACAAACCGACAGATACCACAACATGAACAGGGCGTTCTTTGTACAGGCCAGGACGCCACATAAAACAACGTCTCGCCGCACTTGAGGCGTAGGAATCTGTGTGAATGTACGATGCGGTAATGTAATATATAACAGCCATCACCCATATCTCTGTATATAAATTTATAATAACCATCACATATAACTCTCTATATAAATTTATTAAATTTTAATTTATGACAACATTTAAAAAAAATTTTCTTATAAAACTAGCTTTCGACTCTGTTAGACTGACAGTTCCTTAACTATTTTTTTAGTTTTGATCGATACTCTGGGTTTCAGTTCGATGTATGTTTAAAATGTTAACACAAAACTAACATTTTCATTCCATGGAAAAAAGTGCAAATGTAATAATTATTTTTAATTTAGTCTACAGGGGGTTTTGAAAGTTAATTATCACTCAAACGAAATACCTTTTATTATTGCACATGCTCTATATTTATTATATACAATCATGAATATATATCTAAGCTTATGTATGAAAATATGCATTGTCAATAATAATATTTAAACGTTCATTTCGATAAAATGTTATCACAATGAATGAAGAGATTTGATGTTAAGTTGTAAACGAGAGTTGCAAACTATTGTAACAACCGCCTACTTAGGTACATTCACACATTTACATTTACACATTTAAAGCCCTACTTTATTATTAAACATTGAGATGGTGCACAAAGAGCACAGTAAGTTCGTACCTATAAAATTAAATTAATTTAAAAAAATTCGTTTGTTGGTCATATCTAAAAAAATAATATATCTAAACTTATCTAAACTTAAGACTTGTATGCTATATATATATATATATATATATAATAAATAGATATATATATATAATAAATGGATATATATATATATAATTTATTTGAATAAACGATCAATAAAATACATTTGGCATATAGTAGAGAACAACTATTGAATAGAAAAATGATGTATTTGAATGTTTCAAATAACTCAACCGTCCTATAAATCGCTGCCACACCACTCGTTATTCCATTGTATTTATAATATATGAACGCAAAGTTATATATACGAATATATATATATATATATATATATATATATCGTTACTCTAGACATAATTTTACAACAGAGTTTAATGTATTTTATTGCAACTTTTGAATCAAGATGAAACTGTTTTTCATTTGATAAACCTCCATTTTTGCAATAATCTAAATTTTCATTACGAAATAAACAGTCGAAATTTATTCTGAAACGTAAGCCGGCAGTCAAGTTTTAATCCGGGCCATAAATCTAACCATAAATTAGCTGGCAAGAACAATGAATTAACTTCAACTCCAATCTTTGACATTCTCCGCCTTTTAAATTTGCTAGCTATAAATTAACTTGCAAGTTACTTCAACTTGTGCTTGTTTTTGTTTGTAAGGTCATACGTTCATGAACGCACACGAGCAGAAAATTTACGCATACGTTGAGGATAACTTATAGTTTGCTTGGATTTAAAATATGTGAGCGTTATGTGTCAAATGAATTATCCATAGGTTACGTGTAGAAATGCTGGCTGCATATGTGGGTGCACGTCTGTGTTGGTTTTGTTGGATGCAAATGTTTAACGCTTGTGTAATATGATGTGGATGTTTGGTTGATCAATCAAATTTTGGTGTTGGCACTCTTATTATGTGAGTTGCTATACTCTGTGTGTATTTTGTGTGTACTTTGTGTGTACTTTGTATGTACTTCGCGTGTACGTTGTGTGTTTCAATGTTTGTATGCTGTTGTGTGGAATGTCTTCCATTTGCGATTCGTTTGATTTCAAATGATGGATGGACTTCATCTTGATGAAATTCTTGCCAAGGATCAACTTGCTAACGTTTGAATGATTGAAGTTCTCATTTGATCTGCGTCATTGCTGGTTGAACGTATCTCTCAGGCGTACACACATACGTGATTGTTGGCTCGGTATTTTTAAACGTTTCGAAGTGAGTAGGAAGTGGGCCTAATTGATTGAGTGGTGCGTATGGTGGAGTGTTACTTTCCCAAATTTACGTTCAGATTGTGGGATCAGAGAACGTAACACGAGGCATTGTTGCGTGGGAAAAAATGGGGATTTATAAATTTTAAAAGAAGTCGAATGTTCACAATGTGATGAGGATGTCAGCAGTTCCAAGGAGGAATCATTTCACAACGGAAGTTGAAAATGGTTGAAATTTGCGTCATCATCATGTCATCATCATCATCATCATGTCATCATCATCATCATCATCATGTCATCATCATCATCAGCAGCAGCAGCATCGTCATCATCATCATCGTCAGTAGTATTCTGTCATCGTCATCATCCTATCATCAACTCTATTGTGAACATCATTCCACTTCTGTTATAACACCTATCATCATCATCTCCGTAATCATAATCATCTCCGTCATCATCATCATCCTCATCCTCACTACCATCGTCACCAGTAATAATTGAAATGCAAATTTTTTGTTTTAGTGGCCGCTCGAACGTACGGCCAGCCGCCGACCACCCAGTTCACTTTCGTTACATTATCACGTGACGCAAATTCAAAACAATACAACCATCATCTGTTTACTTTTCCTGCTACTTATCAGTGTGACACACAGACAGACAGACAAACACAGACAGACGAACAGACACACAGACTTACAAACAAACACACACAACCACACACTAATATCATTTCACTGTTGTTACATCCTGCGTAACATAACCACACATACCTTAACCACCACCACCACCGCCACCAAAAAACAAGCCCACTTCCGGAACATCATCACGTGATACAAAGACACACAATAGTCACGCGTCCAAGCAATAATTTTTAAACTAATCCAATATGGAGGATGGCGAAAGATGGATGGACCGATCGAATGGTGAAAAAAATACCGGAAATGAGTTATGACGTCAGAAGGATGCGCTGATAACTGGTTATTAATATTTTGCGGGCGTTATTTTTATGAGCCGGTGGTTTGTTTGTGTTGGAGTGTTATGCTCAATTTGTTTTCAGGGCTTTTTTCTTCTCTATTTGCTGTTGATCTGTAGCGTTTGTTAATGTTGTGTTGTCTTTGGTGTTGTTGTTAATGTTTTATGTTGTTGTTATTGTTTGTGTTGTTGTTATTTTTTAATGTTGTCTGCTGTTGTTGTTGTCTGTTGCTATTGTTGACGTTTTTTGTTGTAGTTGCGTTGTTGTTTTGCTTTAGTGTTGATTTTGAAATGCTAAAGATATTGTCATTCATACTGAATTGTTGATTGTTAATGCTGTGGGAATGTTAATGAAACAGAAGATGATGGTAATGATGTTCAAATGATGATGATTTAATGGTAATGATGATGAGAATGATTAGGATATTCATCTATTAGTAGCAGTAAGTATTGTGTTAATGATGATAGTATTCAAAGAATGTATGAAAGTTCACGGCCATCATCATTTGACTGAGATGATGTTGATGTACTTTTAAATAATGACATTAGTGGCAATAACAGTTGTGATGATGTTGACGTGATGATTATGATGACGACGACGATGAAGTGACGATGATAGTGCCAACCCAATAAAAGACACTCATGAAGGCGATAATGACGATCAACTTGACGAACATGTCTTTGTGTCGCAATAAGTATCGGCAGAGGATGTATGGTGATAGAAGTGTGCGTGTGTGCGTGTGTGTGAGTGTCTGTGATTATCTGTCTGTGTGTGTGTGTGTGTGTGTGTGAGCATATGTGTTTCTAGTTTCTAATAACTTGTGTTTGTGTGTGTGCACACACATATGTTATTAGAAAACTTTTTAAAAAATTGCATGAAAATGAAATTTTTTTAATTATAAAAAACCGCAACTGAAGAAACAGAACAGCATCATCTGAGCTAAAAAAAACAACCAACACATCAACGATATCACCTTTGATGTCTGTTTTAAATTTCATAAAGTTCCTAATTCAACGAAAATGATGCCAAATAAAAGCAAAATGACTTCATTAGCTGTTATCGGCAGAGTAAAATAAATGAAACTCTACTCAAAAACACCATTCCACGCTTTTTTACATTGCAAGTTAACAGAGTTTAAGAAATAAATGCGACCTGTCAGCAGACGTATGCGAAGAATTATTTGAGTGAAATCTTTGAATTTATTTCTGTGGTCATTGAGTGATGATGTCCATCAACATTTTTTCAGAGTTATATAAGTTGATGTTTTTTTTTTATGTTGAAGATGTATAAAACTTGTATAATAACTCGATGAAATGTCTTGAACAATATGAATCTGTCGCAATGAGGTAAATATTTTTTTCTGCCAAAGGGCCAAAATGTAATTTACCACGTAGTATTATTTACAGTTGTTCTGTTGAACTCAACCTCTCAACGTTGTTTGATTGACTGACCAAATCGACAAGCGTAGAATTATTTGCATCCGATATTGAACGCGAGTGAACATCAAAAAAGTTACCAATCGATTGACAATAAACAGAAAAAATAACACACAAGAAAGAGCAGAGATATTATCAATTATAAATCATAAGTTACTATATCAACGGTTTGTAACTGAGTTTGAGAATATTGGGAAATAAAAAAATTCCTAAGTTATTGTTTTAGAATAATTTTTTTTGTAACATTCCAAAACTTGTTGAAACCTTTTCAATGAATTTCTAATGGTAGCTGCTAAGTGTTGGCTAACAAATTGAATTCTTTTTGTTGATATGTTTTTCATAATGTGTTTACAACTTTTGCTAACAAAATAACTCTTAACACAACTGCATAATAAAATAAACTTCAAAGAAGAAAAATTAAATTAAATGTTATTCATTCTGAATAGTAGGTTTTAAATGTTCAGTCAATTGTGTTATATATAAATATATTTATTTATACAAAAATATGCAACTGTATGTTTCCTACATTAAAAATTTAATTATATAAAAAAGTAAAATCATAATTTTTACGTTGATGTATAAATTATGGTAGTCGTGTATGAATTTAACTCTACTCACGCCATGAAATATGTGTGCAGGTGTGATAGCAGTGGTAGCCATCGGAGTAACATTGGGTGTGTTGTTGGGAGGTGTTCTTCTGACGCTGGCTGCCTACTGCATCAGAAGGTCAAGTAGTTTCTATTCACATTTTAGATATTTAAAAAAAAAATTTGATCGCTTGTTGTTTGCCATGATAATTTTTGAACGTGTTAAAATTAATTTTCTATTTAAATTTTGAAAAAAGCAACTTGTTTGCAATTACAGGCAAACGCGGGTAAATAAAAACAATTTGGCAATTCAATTAGAGTTGGCAACCAACAACAGTAACATTAACAGCAGCAACAACATGAACGCAGCAGCAGCAACAACGTTTCATGCTTGCGACGATCGTCAACAAACATTCCCACCGCACCTCATATACGACAAATCCTACATGAAGTGTTGTCAGCCACGCCACTACTCTTTCGAAACGAACCTCCTCCAACAGCAGCTACCTCAGCAAGCAGAGGAACAAATTTACACAGACGATCTTGAACATTTGAACGTGAAAGCTCACTTTCCATCATTTGATGCAACAAGAACTAACAAACCAAGTATTGTTTGTGAGAACTCTCAACACGCAAACATGTCTTGCCCAAATTCCAACAATTATTTCGTACCGGGTAACTGGACGGAGAACGTGCTGACTACCATTCCAACGACGACATTCAGCGACATGAAGAATGACGACGATGATAACACGACGAGGGAGTTGAGCAAGACGCAACCAAATTATTACAAGCTGTGCTCCGTGAACCTGTCGAACAAAGTGGAACTCATCAGCCACCACCAGCAACTTCAACAACTCAATCTCGATTATCAACAGAACCAGCATCAGCAGATCTTCGAATCTCTGCAGCGCCACCAAAAGCCTCCTGCAACAGCAGCAGCAGCAGCTCAACAGCCGAAAGCCATTCAATGCCAGTCATCCATGGACGTCGACGTTTTGAAGTTTTGCTAATTCACATTGAAAGGATGTTTTTGCTTTGACGATAACATCGCTGTCTCTGATTACGTTAAGCAAATTAGATTCATTTAATGCAGTAATTAATTTTTGAATCCATTTCATAGTTTCAATTTTGAACAAATTGATTGCTTAGTAACCAAACTGAATAAAGAGGTTAAGCAACATAATTTAAACATTTCATCAGCGCAACTAAAGTTTTAAAATACACGAAAGCGGTTGTCACTACAACTCACTGTAGGGGTAAGATAGAAATAAGTTTGATATAATCTATTAATAGAAGTTGGCTCTTAGGTAAACATGGTTATGCAAAATAATTTCGATTCACCAACGCCAAAGGCCTACACGCATCTATACTCTAAATACAAATATATAATTCTGTCTTGATGTTAAATATTTTTTCAATCACTTTCAACTTGAAAGTAAACTTCTTCTCCAATGAAATTTTTAGTCAGTAAAAGAAAAACTGAGAAATTTTCAAAAAACCCAACTTAGGTCACCCGGACAGGACGGGGAACATGCAAATGAAATTTCTATTATGTCCTATATAAAGGATGGGGCTTTTCATACTTTAAAAATAAATTATTATACCACTACCGGATGCCAAATTTAAAGATTGAAATTTAGTTTATTGGTTTAAAATAATTTTATTAAATGTACCTTCTTTTTGAAATTGTTTTTGATCAAAATAAAAAATTGAATTGCATCGGTGAAGTGAATGAATTTAATCAGCCTGTAACAGGAGATTGCGTTAGATTGAATCGAGCCAACCTAGCACGATGTATGTTTCATTCTTTTCATTTCAAATGACGTTGGCTTATAATTTTGTAAATAGGTATTTAGTCGGAAGCAAAATTCAGATTTCGGATTTATATTTATAAAAATATTGATTTATAAAAATATTGATTAAAGTATTTCTATTGTCTGACTTTAATTTCATTATTTCTGCATTGTTTGAAATGTGCGCCATTAATTAATTGTTAAGACGAAATGTCGTTTGTTGTTAATAACATCGAAGTCGTCAAGTTAATTTTTTTTATTTTCATTGATTTAAATAAAAAAATTCAAATGTTTTATTTTTTTTATTTTTGTAAAATAATTTTGCAATAACTTTTGATTTCTTTAGTTTATTAAATCAGAAATGATTTCAAAAATTTTAATGACCAAACTACCTGAGTTAGCTAACTCATTTGTAAATACAAAAATGCATCGTTAAATATTATAAAATAATTTTTCCTATCAACAGTGATGAAGATATATTTACAAACCTCCACCCACATAACGACTGGTGTTGTTCACGACTCCGAGCTTTTTTGAGTAAACTGCGTCATAGCAAGCTTGCTCAGATATTTTCAACCATTCCAGTAAATTTTACCTTTACTATTCATTAATTCGTTCGTTCGTTCATTTGTTCATTCGTTCATTCATTTATTCGTTCATTCGTTCGTTCGTTCGTTCGTTCATTCATTCATTTATTTATGCTGGATTCATTATTTTATATTTGAAAAAAATCGAGCAGAATAAAACTAAGGGGAAAAAAGATGAAGATGCTGAAACCTTGCGAATAAAACATACATGGAAATTTTAAACCTAGTTCTACAACTCAAACTCACGCTACATTATCCGTGTAGAATTTTGCATCACACAAATTTGAAAAATTAATTTTAACAAGATTTTGTTTCAATGTTTCTTTCAAATCTGACAACGCTAACTTGATTTCAAAAACACTGTTAAAAATACTGTTCAAATTTTAACCAATCCATATTAACAATTTTAAACGGCAAGTGATGATTAACCTGCAACAGACATCAAGGAAGGAGTAACAAACTTATTCATTGAAATTGAATTCCAAAACGTCAACCTACATTAATTATTTTATTATTTTGAACTGAAATGATCGGCGGATGCAGTGGTTAATAAATCTGACTTGATTCTGTGTGTGTGTGTGTGTGTTTAATGCGTAGATTGGCCTTACTTGCGGGCATCATTTGCTTGCAGTTAATACCTCTAAAAATGCTTAAAAGAAAAAGAGCGGGATTTGTATTAGAAGTCAGTAAAACTTGCTGGTTTAACCTGGTCAACATTGAAACAATTTATCGAAGTATCACTCTTCGTCAATCAACTTTGGAAAAGGATCCAAATTCACTTATATATATATATATATATATATATATATATATATATATATATATATATATATATATATGTTGGTAATAGACCGTAATTTTTACAATATTATAAAAATATTGTAAATATATATATATATATATATATTATATAATTCAATTTACGTCGTGAAAGTAAAAACTTGGTTGGCCATCCAGCATCACATTTGAAGATTGGATCAAGAAATTTTTCTATTGCTGGTCCAGAAGTTGCAATAGTCTACCGAGCTACTTGCGACAGACTGGTCTCTCCGTCAACAGTTTTAAAAAGCTATTAAAGACGTATCTCTTTGAACAATGACATGTTTTCTTGTTATTATCTAGCGCTAGTTAGTTAAAAATTCAAAAGCGCCATCAAAAATAAAATAACACAACATTAAACATAAGATTAACCATGTCCTCACTAAAATAAAATCAAACGTAGAAATAATTGTCTGGCTGCGGAAAACTGTACGTTTACATCAAAATTTACATCAATTCAACACAATTACAAAAAAACACTATAGAACAATTTAAAAATTAAGATATCACTGTAACGAAAACAAAAATGTTTTGAGTTTCTTTCTGAAGCCTGTCATGGTCAACCCAATGTCCCTGAGCGAAGCCGGCAGACCATTCCAGACAGTCGGTCCTAAAACAGCAAAGCTTCGGAACCAATACACAAATTTGTAGCAGGAACTACCAACCGATTCCTATCAAATGATCTTAGATAAATCCCGGTCGGACGTGGCAAATCACTGTTGATTTTATCCTGCAGTTACTTTGGAGTACTACCTCTGAGTACCTTTTATAAATTATTCTTTTACCAACAGTTAGCCAGTGCAAATCTTTTAGTGTATACATACATACATATATATATATATATATATATATATATGTATATATATATATATATATATATATATGCTGTTGTTTAAAAAATATGCTGTTGTTTAAAAATATCACACCATTGTTCATTTTTTGCAATTAATTGAATTTTCATTTTTTTTTTAATTTGTTCAATTTGCAATTGAGTTTTTAATATTTTGCCCATTGAAAATAGAACAATGCTTGCAATGCAGTGATATTTCACAGAACACATACATTCGATAATAAATATTTAACAGCGTGTAACTAGGGATCCTTCCCCTAATAAATTTAGAATCAGAGAAATCATCGTTAATGATGGCACATAAAAGTGACATATCGCACATAGTTTTTTTTCCAAATTTATTTGACAAAAAAAGTCAGGAGATCAAAAAAGTAACAAAACTACTTGCGAAGACTACCCATGACTAAAATCAAACAAAAAATTACAATAATAGACATTAGTAAAAAGGAAAAAAAAACAGAAAATACATTCATAAAATTAGTTAAATACATTTAGCAACCACGTTAAAAAACAAATACATTGCATAAAAAAAGTACTGTATCACACAAAAAATGAAGGTCATACATAAACACAGTCAATTAGCACGCCCATATGTCATCACAGCGTCTTTTGCACATAGCTTAAATCCCTTCAAAGACAGATGTGTTTGACCATCCATGGCCAAATCATTCCATAATTTTGGACCCCTTATTATCCAGCTACGTTGGTAGGTGGAAGTTTTAAATTTGTTTAACAACAATTGACCACGTTGCTGGTATTTGTCTGAACCCTATCAAAAAAATTTAACTGCTCCTAATCTTTATTAATAAGTATTTTATAAACAAATACCAGCAGAATAAAATTATGTAATTGTTCTATTCTAAGAATTTGATGGTTACGAAACACGTCATCAGTATGATCGCGAAAGTTCAAAGAAAAAATTATTCGCATAAAGCGTTTTTGCATCACTAAAACTTTATTGATCCAATATTTACTGGCGGATCCCCAAAACACATTTTCATATAACAAATGTGGATAAAAAAAGAATAATAAAGTAAGATCATTGACTTGACATTCAACCTGTCTCTCACTCTAAACAGAATCCCAACCGCACGGTACAGCCGATGGACGATCATGTCGATGTGCTCATTCCATTTCAGATCACTTTGTATAACAATTCCCAAAAATTTTACCGAATAAACCCGTGGAAGAGATATGTCCTGGATAATCAGCTACTCGGGAAACTTTAATTTTGTTCGGTTTTATCGAGGGACCAAGGATGACATAACAAGACTTGGATATGTTCACTGTCAGCCCATTGGACAAAAACCAATCATAAAACAAACTGAGCTGGCTATTCATCTCCGTGAATAAGTCCAGCAGGCTCTTACCTGACAAAAAAATACTGGTATCGTCAGCAATACGTTGAAGATCGTAATAACTGTAAATAATTCGTTAAGCATTCACATTAAACAAACAAAGAATTAACATTGTAGAGACACATTATACTACAAATACTTGAGCACTTGGCCACATACACAACGCATCAATTCGAACACCGAAGATGGTATAGAAATACCGGAAAAAAGCTTTTTTGTTCTATCATGCTTAAATGTTCTATTATGTTTAAAATAAATAAAAATTTTGGTTCTGAACTCAATAAACTTGACAATGATATATGATGGAAGGAGACCATATTTTATACAGCAATGATTGTATGAATACAGAATATATATACAGGTGTAATTTTCAACACATATATAGAATAATTTATAGAATAATTTAATTGTTTTAGGTTTTATAGTAAAATTTGCTTCAAGCCTTATATATATATGTATATATATATATATATATATATATTTTTTTTTTATTTATTTATATATTTATGCTATTCAATTTCGTAAAAGGTTGAAACACCACCTTTTTGTCTAAGCTTACTTGTGCTAATGTATTTCTCTCTCCATTCTTTGCATTGCTTTAGTTAAGTGCTACGTAATGTACTGCAATAATCGTTGCACCTCTGAGATTTTTTTAAAGGGCGCTTACAAATACACCAATAATATATATATATATATATATATATATATATATATATACATACATATATATATATATCAACGAAAGATAATAATAATTCGTATCATTAAGCTATTTAGCATGAAAGTGTTGATGTTAAATCGACTAGCCGAACACTAGCAATAAATTTGCAACATGATTTTTAATTTAATCTTTTTACTTTTATCAAGTTTTGTAGTGTTAACCCATGAAGAAGATAAGAAATATTTCTACTTTGTCAGAGCGTACAGTTATCTGGTCGTTCGAAATGAAAAAACTATGGTCTCTTTCGAGGAGAGTGGATCATTCAACAGCATCCTTAGGGTCAGTGCAACTTCCGCAAAGATCTGCATGCTGAAGTGTCAGGTGGGTCGAGAACAGACTTATTTGTAATTTATAGTCTATTTTTTAGGGTTTACATGTTGAATGGTACTTTTTCCAATTTATAAAATTTAATATTAAAAAACTTCTTCCAACTAAATTAAATTGTAGTCAGAGGATTAAAAACAATTTGTTGAAATGTTAAAATAGAAATAGTTTGAAAATTATTTTATTACCGTTAGAAAGATTCATAATTGAAGCATGTTTTACGAAAAAGTTAAACTGTAATGAAATATATTTATTTTATGATAAATGTGAAATTGTCTCTTAAATTTGTTGCATATAAAAATACTATGAATATCGGTAATATTATTCTGAAACACAAAAAGTTGTTGACTGGATTCAAGCTTCGAGGTGTCAACTTCAGACCAGCCAGCAAATCGTGCTCCTGCGTAGAAACCAACAGCATCCAATGGTACAATGTCACTGCTCTGCTCAATGAGGAATGTCAAGCTTTTTTTCCAGGTTCGACTTGATTTCTTAAAACGTATATTAGTTTGATTTATTTAGAGAATTTTGGATTTATAAAGTATGCTTGTTATCGCGGGTGCATCTTGAAAAGTTTTTGAGTAGTTCAGAATAACTTTGAAACTTGGAGATCATTTTTCAATGTGACTTTTTAAGCAAAATGTTTTTACCAAAATTTACCAAATGGTATTTAGAACAAAACGGTTAACCGTAGTTTCAACCCAAACTCAACCCTTCATTTTCCACTTCCAAGCGTTGTGTCCTGTCTTTCTGTTGCATCCTTCCAGAAACAGAAATAATAACGTTTTATTGTTTTATTCCAACTTTGTTGCTACCTGTCTGCTAGTGTTTATGTAAGGACGCAAATGCATGTTTGGTCCGGTCTGCCAAATCGGTGCTGGCAAAATGTAATAAATGTAACGAATAAAGAAAGAAAGAGAATAATTGCATAAATGGTCATAAACGAATAAAAACTAAAAGAAAACACAATTGATTATATAAAAAAATAATAAGAAAATATTTGTTCGCAATTTCTTTTAAATGTTTCAAAACTTTCTTTTTGAAACTGTTTGTTTATGCATTACTTTCATTATTACATTACAAACTCAAGTTTGTACCAACTTGAGTTAGTACAAACTTCACATTTTCCCTTTCTATCTTTCTATCTATGTTCTATTATAAATTGCTTACAACGCAGACAAAATTACTCAAAAAATTAAATTTAATGTGATATTCATCCAACAAAACAAGAGTTTTCAAAGAATGATCTTTTAATTCACTTCAGCAATACAGTTATAAATTTTGAAAATTCAGATACTAACACTTGAAGCAGCTGGCCCTTCCTTGCAGTGTGGGCGGGCAGCGACCGAATTTGAATACGAAAACGGATCCCCCTGCCATCTCTACCTGTACCTGCCACATGCTATGTGTGTGATGCGTCGTTCAGCACTGTATTCATATAAGCTTTTGTGTTTTGTTGATTCTTCGGAATTCTAAAAGAGTGTATTACCCTTTTTAAAATTAGATGGCCATTTACCAAGAAGTCAGAAAATATTTGTCAAATTGATGCTTTCGACGAAGAAAAGTTATCTACAGCATCAATCTTGAAGAAGCGTTAAAATTGTTCGGAAATTTTAAAAACTAGTTAAAAAATATAACAAAAAAAAACAAAGACAAATTGTGAACAGCACTAAAAAGATATTCAAAGTTAGATAGATCATTAAATTGGAAAAAATCATAAGCGAAAGAAAGGAAAAGTCAGATGCAATATTGTTGCAGTCATCTATTGGAAAACAATGCAAAGGAACGATAGTGAATTAACGAAGATAAAATTTATAATGATGATTTTAGAGTACATAAAATTCATAAAATCATTTTAAATTAATTTTTTTCGTAAATTAAAAAAAGTTTAAAAATCTTTCAATAGAATAAAGGTCCAAAAGAATATCCAGTTTTGATTAAAACGTGGAACTATTCTTATTTGGTTTTGGAATAATAAACTAAGATTCATAATAAAAATGAAATCGACAAATAATAAATGTTCACGTTTTTTCTTAACTAATTAAACTACACTCCTCAGTGAAAACTGGAACTTTTGAATGCCCGCCCACTTTTCACTACGTGGTCGAAGCTCACAAATGCTTCAAAATGCTCTACGATTTGAATAAATGGTCAGTGGCTAAGAGTGCCTGCAATGGATTGTTTTCATCGCATCCACTTATCATTAGAAATGATCTTGATTTTGATATCTCTGGAAAATATGCGATTTCAGTTACAAAAAGTGAGATTTTGTGTTTTTCATTTTAATGCAGATCTGTCAAGCGCAGAACTGCTTACATGTGTTTCTATAGTTATAATTAGACTTTTGTGTCACAAAGGCTGTACTATCCACACCACTCGACGTACATATACATTATGCATGCACCGCATCGTACGGATATGACGGTCTTTGAGTTTTGGACAGACAGTATCGGAACCATGCCATTGCGTGATAGCCGCGCGAGACATGCCACTTTTATCAACTGAGTTGTTTCAAGTAGATTTTCATATTGGCGTTGTGACATATTTCAGATCATTCCTACGTGTGTCCAGGAGATTTCTGGGGAAATAGATTCGTATTTTGGACCGGTGGTTATCAAAAATTCATCAACGCTACGAGGCACTTTTTTTGGCATCCGTATTCAGGTCATTGTTTTTCTTAAATAATTTTGTTTTATGTTTAATAACGTTATTAACTATTTAATTACAATTCTAATAAAATTAAGTTTTATAGTAGTTCTAGTCTGGTTAACAAATATTTATACCTCTTTGTCTAATTTTGTAGTTTACAGTATGAATAAGTGTTCTTTTAACTGCTTGAACCAGATTTTTTACTTAAAAAGTATTCAAAAATCAAGATCCAACAAAAGCAGCGGAATAACTCAGTAGCGGTTCCAAACTGCAAAGTGATGACTTTTTGCTATTTTTCGTTGGTTCAGTCAGTGGGGGGATGATTTTGATAATGGACGTCTTTTTTTCATAGATAATCTTCAATATTTTTTCTGGAGCATTTTACATTTTCTGGAAGTTATAAATTTTAGACTATGGCAGCGTTACAAAAAGATTGATTATCGAAAAGAAAAACGATTTCAATTTCTGCAGGCGTGTTTGCTTTATCAAGAGGGCAATTATTAGACCACTTCTTAAAAATTATTTCTACCATTGTTACTTTTATTTTAAAACATTTTTACTTAACTCACTTTTCTTGTTCGCGGAGTTCGCTACTTGTTAATAAATTATGCTAATGTTATTTCTAAGCAGCAAGGAAGGTTTCTAAAAAATAATTTCTTACATATAATTAACTCTATTGATGCACTGCAAAAAGTGAGTAGATTACACGCACATCGTGAAAACGAATGCTTTATTTGATTTTTTTTCTTGTTTATTCGACCAATGAGACTTGAGACTTTGGATTTAAACAAAACGCAGTAAAAAAAAGTATAACATTATGAAAGTGTTTCTGCAAAAGATTATTTACTTTAATTTATTTCATGTATTACTACATTTAAACAAATCCCTCCATTTAGGGAATGTTCCGGATGATGAACTGAACGTTACAAAGTGGTGTCCCGGTCAACCGGATTCGTACAACGGCGTAGATTTCTGCATAAAGTACGTTGACGACGTTGCAGGCAACTATGTCTGCTGGGATGATGACTACTGCTCCTTCAGGTCCTTCTGTATGCTTTGCGAAATTGATTTAAAAATTTAAACAACTGAAGTGGTCCAAACTGCAACATTGAAAAGACAACTTAAATTTTTTAGTTTGTGCTAGAAATTTGCACAAATTCTTTTCTCTTAGTCTGTCAGTAAAGCAACACTTGTTTTAAAAAGTATAAAAAGTATGGACACATTTCAAGAAACTTTTTAATTACTTATTTTTCATGTAGTTGATTTTCATAAATAAATGATTTTAGAATCATTAGAGAGTAGAAATAAATCGCATTTAAACGACAGAATTTGAAAAGTGAACCGGTACCAACAGACTGAGTAACCTCACATGAAAAATATAACTTTCTTAACGTTTAACTCTAGCGGAACTCAAAAGTAACAAATGATTAGTTCAAATAGAACATGACAGCATATCACACTGCTTCTGTTTTATGGAATTTCAAACCAAAACCTTTAAACGAAAGCAAACAAAAATAAACATGCCAAGATATGGATAATGAAATTTCTTAACAACAAACTACACTTTAATAGAAGATATGAAAATACATTTACAGTCAATATTTGGACATTTTTTCGTAGAAAATGTTTAAAAAAATAAAAGTCAATATTCGATCCAATGTCAATTATGTGAAAAGTTACTTTTCACCTGTCATTTTCATACACATGTTTTTATTGTTTTCACTTCATACACAAGTTTGTATTGTATTTCACTTCACCTCATACAAAAGATTGTATTGTTTTTCATTTCACTTCATACACAAGTTTGTATTGAATGTGAAATCACTTATCGAACCAACGTTAAGAGCGTTGGTGATGTTGTTTTGTAATATTCTTTAAAAAAAATCAGAATCTGACAGACGTTAGAAAGTTTAAGAATGGAAAATAAGATTGATGTATCAATTAGTTAATGACTAAATTAGCAAATTATAATGTGTTCATTAGACAAGAAGGACAAATTAGACAAATTTCTTTAAAAGTTTTTTAAACTTTTTTAATCAACTTCGACGATTCCATAAAGCAGATTATTCCAGAACATTCGTCGGGCTATTTCAAGGCTCTCAACAGTCGTTTTCAGATTGCTCTCATGGAGTTTAACATTTTTGAATATTTTTGATCGGCGAAGACGTCCGTGAGACAAAATCTACAAAAATTTGACTCACTTTTCAAGCAAAACATTCAGACATTTGAAAATTAATACTCCTGTGTTTTCAAAATTGAAAAATCGTGAACAAATAATTTCAGCCAACCAATGATCAGTTTTGAGTGATTAAGTTTCAATCATTTATTTATTTATTTATTTATTTATTATCAAAAAGGCCTGGGCAGAGCCCTTTGCCCCAACTAAAAACAATGACAAAATAAAAGAACGTTTTCAAAAATAAAGGATGTGAAACAATTAAAGTCGTATAAATTATTGTTCAATGTCTACACCAAACGACCAAACACGAAATTAAAATTTAAGCAATTATTTAATAATTAATCAAGCTGACACAAATTTTTTATCACCGTAAAAGTCATCTAGTTTAATTTTAAATGTCTTCATAGATGGAGCATCTACAACGTCAACGGGCAGTGCATTCCAAGGATTCACGACTCGATTAGAAAAAAAATATTTTCTGCAATCTTTCCTTGCAAGACGAGTCTGTAAACTGAGATGATGACCTCTGGTGCCATTGTCCGCACGACGATCTAACAATGGGGAAATTGAAGGATCCACATAATTATGGAGAATTTGATAAGTTAAAATTAAGTCGCCCCAGATTCGTCTATATTCCAAAGATGGCAGATCTAATTTTATCAATCTAGATTTATAATCTAAACCTTTACATGACTTTGGAATTCTGGTAGCTCTTCTTTGGACCTTTTCCAATTCACCAGATAAACCTTTTCTATATGGGCACCAGACTTGCACAGCATATTCCAAACGTGATCTGACCAAAGATTTATAGAGACAAACGAACGCATCATCCGACAGGTCCTTGAAATTTCTGAATAAAATTCCCAACATACGGTTTGATTTTTTTATCTGCGTCATAACATGCTCTTTAAAAGTAAGTTGACTATCTACGATCACGCCTAGATCATGCATACTCTTTACTCTTGGTAAGATATGAGCAACATCATTCGAATCAACAATTTCATAGTTCATTGGAAAACATTTACCAATTGACAACAAGCTACATTTACTAACGTTGACTTTAAGACTCCATTTCCGAAACCATAACATAATATTGTTTAAGGAACTTTGCAACACTGCACCATCAGGCAGTTCAGATAACGTACCATATATCTTTGCATCATCAATCATATAGTCAGTTATATTATATAGGTGCTTGTTTGTTTGTTAATCCAACGGATTATTAATTTGTTAATTTGTTACTTTATTTTTATTGATTGATCAATTTATTTATTTATTTAATTTTTATATTTATTTAATTTTATTATTTTTTTTGTTTATTTACTTTTTGTTTTTTTTAACTACAATAGGACGGCTAAAAAATTAATTTCTTGTGGTCAACTAAAATAGTTAAATAAAACAAGTAATTATGTAAATGATTATTAACAACCTAATTATCAAGTGAACCAATTTCAAACACATTTGAATCAGAATCCCAAATGAAGAAAACAAAATTTTATCAAACATTCTATTTCATCAAACTATCCAGATGATTCAAAATTTTTAGATAATTCGACCAAATTGATGATCACATCATTAACCCAAAAAAAATGGTCAAATTACTCTAATGATTACAGGACACCAATGGAAATTGGTGTCCTGTAATCATTACAACGAGTCTGTTGTAATGAATCAAAATGCACTAGACAGTTCCCCTCTCCAAAAATTGATAAAAGGTGCCGTAACGCCACTTTGTAATTAAATTCAAATAAAATGAAACAATTTTCGGCTCTATTCACAACGCAGACAGCGGTGTATAGAAAGACTATTCAGGCTACAAGTGTAGCCATCGACAGTGGTGTGACTAAGGTGTTTGCTTAAGGAGTATGGTTTGAGCAAAAAGAGTTGTTGAGATCATGGATATATATCCATGGTTGAGATGGAAGAGCATTGCCTAAAAACCACACTTTTTTAAACCAATCCATCAAAAATTCATTTGTTAAACAAATTCATTAAAATTTATATAAAACTTATTACTTTGATCTTTTAAATAAATTTCGTGATCTTGTGATAATATTTGACTTAAGAAAAGGTATGTTTAAAAAATATATTTTTGATCAAATACATATTTAACATGTCAGAACTTGTGCAATTTATTTCTATTATAACATTAATTATGAGTCATATGTGGAAAATTCAGCGTCTCTAAAAGTAAAAACAATAGCAACGGTATAAAAAAATTCTAAAAAAATTTGACGAGGTATATAAAAATGTATAAAAAATGGCAACTTAAATGGTCTAGTCATTAACTTTTGCCTAATTTTTCCTCAACAATTTGAAAAGAGCTGAACAAACAAACAAATGAGAAAATACTCCACCATTCATGTCTTACATTACACGATCGATTCATACTTTCCCAGTCAATTTCTTGGCATGGCACAGTAAAAAATTATTTTCTCTAAAAAAAATGTTTCTCTCTTCTTTTTTCATATTGCTGTTTGTGTGTAAAAAATAATTTTATGCAATTCTGAAAAAGGAATAATAAATTAATTATTTATTTTAAAACAAGAATGCCTTAAACTTTATTTGATACATTTCCACTGTACTGATTACTATTTACTCATTCGAAATATTCTCGCCGATGTCAAAAATATATAAAAAGCTATTGATAACTTTTTTTATGAATCATATAACAAAATAATTTCAAATAAAAACTGAGACACGAACTGCGCTGGGTTGAGTTGTTCTTTCCAAACTTCAGCTACGTCTCCCTCTTGTTAGAAAAATATGTATGTAATGACTCATCTATTTTTTACAAACTTCGAGTGATTTTAAAGGAAGGTCAAGACGGTGTTAGTCGATGAAAATAGTTTCAGAGCTTTAATTTGGAGGGACGAAACTTTAGGCTCTACACAGGTAACAAATTTATAATTCTATTTATTCCAATGGCGTTTTATTAAACGGTTCGCAAACATTTGCACAATGTAGCATCAAGGAAGAAAACAATTAAAGAGCAATACTGTGATTGTTTGTAAACTATTCAGTTTAATTGACAGTTTCTGAAACAATTCATAAACATAAAGTGTTAAAACAGTTCAACTCTTATGTGCAACTTCATATTTCCGCTTGACAAATGTTAGAAAACAATTACTTAATTAGTAATGATGAATGCCAACAAAAATTATTTAATCGACAAACTACAAACAATTTAAACTTTAGTTGACATTTAATAATGATTTCTCCAACAGTAATTTTTTTTAAAATAAGTGCTCTGTTTCATAATTTTTTTTTAAATCTGCTAAGGGCATATAAAGGGGTATACCTAAATGTACATCATCTTCTTTACGCGATATCTGTGGAGTGAAACATTGAAATAAATTTTCAATTTGAGAATTGATTTGTGTGTACTTTTGTAACAGGATTACTTTTGAAACTAACACGTGTATTTTATTTTAGACTCCTCTAATTTAATATTCTATTGCTAAACAGGTCGAAAATTTTCTTGTCACATAAAAAATTTAAATTAGCTACAAGACCAACAACGCGAAAAACAAATTGTTCACCCAGATTTTAACACCTCCACCATACACACGTCAACTTATAATTTACACATTTTTTTGATGTGATATCAAAATTAATTATAATTTCTGTAACCAGATTAGCAAACAAAAATATAATTAATTTCTAAATATTATAACAGAACAAAAAAGTCTTACTTTTTAAAACTAATAACTTTCACAAAATGTTTGTGCTTATTTGAATTATGATGATGAACACAAAGTACTCGCATAGTTGAAACATTTAAAAAATATATTGAAATTTATAATTTTGGGTTGCCTTTTAATATTGGCACGGGGTTATCTTCAAATTTGATTCTTTTAAGTAGTAATTTCGTTTAAACTTCTTAAAGTTCATTAAGAATTATTTAAACTTTCGTTAGACAACTCAGAATAAGTTTGAAATTATATTTGATATATTATGAACAATAAATTTTTCCTGAAATTGCTGTATGTATAATAAAACAAACATTCACTAATTTCCCTACAATGTCCATAGGCAAAATTCTTCTTCATTCTACCATAAATCGTCAAGTTTCTTATCGCATACTTATTGGCATATTTCTGCCTTATGATAACTGTTGTAGTTTGTCCAAAAACTTTGTAGTTTCTTCTGCAGCGTGGAATTAATCAGTTTGTTTATAGAAGAATTATTTTTATATAATTTATTATTAAATAGAAACATTTACAAAAGGTTTTTCAAACATATAATTTTTATTTAATTGTTTGCTTAGTCTTAATTAATTATAATTATCGTTTTATGACGTTTTTTGCTTCTACAACATTTGAATATGATAATTATATTCAAATAATTAACTAAGTATGACAAATAAACACACACACACACACACACGAAAGCACACCCGCAAACAGACACACACACAAACAAACACACACTAACACAAACACATATACGTAGATACAAATACGATTTAAAACTTTTTTCCACATTCATTCCCAAGTCAGTTGGTTCATGTCTTATGGCCATCCATCACCGATATATGTATATAAAATTCCTCGGAGTCATTCAATTGACCTAATCTTACGTGCAGACGAGCATGAAGTTAACATGCATCTAATTCTAACATCTAGTGGTCACAACATGCACACGCACAAACACACGCAAACACACACACACACACACACAACACACACACACATGCAATCTATATTTATTAATCTTATATCTATCATCTATCTTATAATATGATACCTTCCCCACAGTTCTAAATGTAAGACTTCCACCTTATATATGTCCCTCTCATATTTTCGAGTTCATTTATCATAAATTGAATGCATTCACCGAAAACTCTTAATAACGTCATGCAAGCTAAACATAAAACACGTCGCTAGTTTGACATCAATTCTCTAGCAACATAAACAATAAAATAACACACTCGCACATTTACTTACATACACATGCATATACAAACATGCAAAACAACATCCACATACTACACACGTTTATTCACATTCACACATAAACAAAATATAAACACCACATACCAACACACACACACACACATACAACACACACAACATTGGTATATCTAGCTTACGGACGTTTACATACAACTATGATGCATAAACATCACAAACCATTATATATAAACAACAACACCAAACATCAACATACACTCAACAACAACAACAATATCAGCAACAACAACATCAACATGAATACTCCCATCACCTCCATCTTAAAAACAAAACCGTAATGGTACTGATTTAGTTTTATTGATTTTATTTTTAATACAATAATTGTTGAAGGCAATAAAAAATATTTTAATTAGAGCACATTAAATTGCATAATGCATCATTTTTTCAATACTTTTTATTCTATTATTACAACTAATTTAATTATAGAATTTTAATAAATAATCAAGGTGTGAGACTAAAGGCATAGATGAGCGGTTGGAAATATTTTATTTATCACACTGACAAAAAATTCTCCATTTTAATTCGAGCCATTAAGGAAGCAATCGCCTAATGTACAGTGGCCGCCGTTGTTAGTGGTTAGTTGCTGCTAGTTGGTTGCTCGATGGTTGCTGGTTAGTTGCTCGATGGTTGCTGGTTGGTTGCTCGATGGCTGCTAGACGGTGTGAAAACTAATTACAAGCAAACATTTTTCGTCGACATTCGACTCCGATGCTCTTAGTGTCCACTCGATATAATTGCACATTCTTATAAGAATAACACGCATGCAAATGAACAAAAGAACAAAAAATACACACACACACAAACAGACAAACTAGGACATACAAACAAACAATAAAGTAACCAAACATCCAAACATAAAAACACACAAACAACCAACCAAACGAACGAACAAATGAACGAACGAAATAGGAATCAAATAAAAAAATCAAAACCATGCAAACAATGGAACATTTGTTATTCAGGCATTCACATTATAGCTTCCAATCAAATTATGAAGACCATAAAATTTTTAAATAATTTTTATATATTTTCTCTTAAATCTCTTAACATGCTTTCATTTTTTACAGATTTTTAAGTGAAAAATAAAACTGAATGAACATATTTTTTCGTATGCGTTCACTTCACATTTCTTTAACGTCTTCCACGAAATGAGCATTAGTGAATGAAAAAAATTAAACTGGAAAGATGGAAAAAATTAAAAATTTTTCGGTGGATCTTATAGTTTTTTTCTCATTTCGTTGCTGAAATATAAATTTTTTTGCTAGCAATAGTGCAAAACAAAATATTTATATCGCATATCAAATAAAAAGTTACATGTTGCTATATCTGTGTTGGTGCGAGCCGACTGAATTATAATTATTAAATTTTAATAAGTAATAAAAACACTATCAGAAGATATCAATCGACTGACGATAGTGACAATAAATGAATTAGTGGGACTGGAGGAGTTTCTGAGAGATGGATAGGCGAATGTGTGAATAGATGGAAATGTGATAATGTGATTAGACAGTTATATGAATAGAAAAATGTGCTTCTAAGACACTAAAAGTGTAAATAAATAAATATCCAAAACAATTAATGATACGTAAGTAAAGTAACAAAATTCACCGACAAGACCTTCTACTTAGTTTGAACCTGTACATTTTTTGCTGCAGAACTGTGTTGTCTGTTTTTGACGTGATAATTCGTTGGTAACGCTGACAATGTTCGTCGTTCAATCTCTTTACGAACGTGCGAATGTTTTGCAATTTTCTTCATGTTTGTTCAGAACGCTGTGTGGTCTGCATATATTTGTCTCAGCTGTTGTTGCAATGCCATCGTTTTTGGCTGCTTTCTCTCTCTCTCTCTTCTCTCTCTCTCTCTTTCTCTCTCTCTCTCTCTTTGCTTCTCCTCCTTTTCTTTTATCTTCCGTAGAGTGGAAGAGTGGATAGAAAATTCTTATCAATTTGTATTTATTGAATGCATTTTTTTCAACGGATTATATAAGCAATGAAATGAAAACAATTTAACGTTAGCATGCAAAGTAAAGTAAACGATGCAATGCTGCAAAGGCTGATCAATCTTTTCAATCACAAGTATCTTGAAAAGGAATCGAAGTCTGTTGGCCAAAAATGTGTCATAATCCAATGAAGGAGTTGTTATAAGGAAGAGTGATTTAACACATTCTTTGACTAAAATAAATTTTTATAAAATATATATATAATCTGTATAAATTATTGCATAACTGATGTGCACACTACATAAAATATGTACATCATACACGTGTACAACATTCTCTGTACTACTGCATAAATTTAGAAAATAGGCATAACAATTTTAAATGAGGCAGACATAATCAGGATACTGGAGACTTCTTTTATTTGGAAAAAATATAGACTCTATCGACAGAAAATGAAAAAATTCACCAACCAGTTAATAAGAGAGGAGAAAATTGTTAATGATTTAATTTACGTCATTATGAAGACTCATAAAATGTTTATTTAGCATCTCCACACCTAAGATTTAGTCATAAATTGTACTTACCTTGAAGCTTAGGATATAATAATAATAACACTTACAACAACAACAAAAACAATAATAATAATAATAATAATAATAATAATATAAGTGGATGAACATTTGTTACATTCGAACGTAAATAATAAATAATTAAAAATAATAAAAATGATAAAATTAAAAATTCTTCAAACCTTGATTGAATCCTTGTCAAATGCTGCAAATTATTTTTGATTTTAAAAACATCCGCTTGTAAAAAAAAGTTTCAAATTGAATGAATTTGTTGTATGCATGTGAAATTGAATGTATTTATTTTTTTTACTTTGCCCCCTGTCTGTTGGTCATTTCAGCTTAGACAGATGTCATTGTTATTCGGCTGCCCGTACGTGTTTTTACAACGTTGAAACTTTTTTTGAAGACATGATGAAAGTTCATTAAGTTTGTGCCATTGTTACAAACACCTGTGCAGGTAATAATTTTTATCAAATGTTAACAAATTACAAACAAAACCATAACCAGTGAAGCAGTTCAAACTGTTGAAGTCACTCATCGATTAACTAATAATTCAATAGTTGTCCAATTTAGAATTTGTTTGTCATAAATTGTTTCATTGTTTATGATTTCAAATGAATTGACACTAGCGCGCACACACGCACACACACACGTTCCCACACACGCACCTACACACGCATACATACACGCACACACACTCCAAAAGTGGAGTGACAAAAAAATTTCCAAAATAATATCTACAAATACGAAATGTAAGTTGAAGAGTTAATTCGGTGCTAACCTTTCAACCTCAGCTCATTTGGATTTGGTTATGATCTATTGGTATATTCTCTAATGCAATCAAATTGGTCTGGTTTCATATAATCGTTTGATCATATTTACAATAACACACAAACACACAAACAAACAAACAATAACTTACTCACACACACACACACACACACACACACACACATGTTGTGCATTACATCAGATTTTATTTTGTATAAGAACAAAAAAATAGAAAATCTTGAAAAGTTTTTGAAAATGTTTTCGAAAGATTTCTTTGAAACTCGCTAACTCAAAGTGCTCGTTTGTCATTCATTCATATGTTTATTCCTTCATTAGTTTATTTGATTGTTTATTCATTTATTTATTCGTTCGTTTGTTCATTCATTCATTCATTCGCTCGCTCACACACTCACTCACTCACTCACTAATTCACTCACTCTCTCACTCACTCACCCACTCACTCTCTCTCTCACTCATTAATTCATTCGTTCGTTCGTTGTATCGCTCATGCACGCGCCGTATAGCACCAGCAGATTGCATCTTCTTATATGCAGTTGTGGATTTAAGTTTGCGCGAAAAATTTCCTGTTCATCGTCCAAACGTTTTAATTATTTGGAAATAGTTTTTTGTTGCAAATTGTTCTCAAAATATAAC
Organism: Helobdella robusta; assembly: GCF_000326865.2. Taxonomy (NCBI): domain Eukaryota; kingdom Metazoa; phylum Annelida; class Clitellata; order Rhynchobdellida; family Glossiphoniidae; genus Helobdella; species Helobdella robusta. The sequence continues at coordinate 4,910,136 of NW_008705459.1, read as the reverse complement.
CTTTGTTATTAATAATAAATTAAAATTAAACAAAAAAATATTTTGAGTGAATAAATTGGGGTAGGACTAATCTAACGCGGCTTATCAATAAAATTTAAAGTTTTTTGGAAGAACAAGCAACAGTTATTATTTGAAGTTATAACAGAAAGTAAAAATCCAATTGTAGGACGTGTGTTATATCTGGACATTTGATATGTTCTGTCACGAGTGGCTCGAATGTTATTACGATGATAGGAGTTTTTGTGTAACATAGAAAATTATTTGAATTCGTAATTTCTTTCAAGAATTAAGTAACGATATTTTACATTGAATGTTGTTTGTAAAAAAAAATATGTTGCTAGTTTAAACTAAAGAGTAATCACGTTCTGCTGATACGAATCGAGTGGTGAAACTTTAGCCGTGATTGTCCTCATCACAACATCACAACTCGACAACAACAACATTAATAACTTTTAACCCAACAACAACTTTCAAACCAACAACAACAACACCTCCAAACCAACAACAACAATATCGAAAGATCAAACACATTTTGCAAAAACTACATAGAAAGCATGACAGATACATTCAAATACTCTCACTAGAAATGTCAATCACATAACTGACATAATGTGCCCTGTTTGATACAATACAATACATATATAATACACTAATCTTGATAAAACATTACGTTAAAATAGAAATTCTTCAAAATAATATTGCTTCAACAAAATAACGTTTTAAAGTGTTTTAATATAACGATTCCTCCATAGAACGTTACTTCGATATAACGAGGTAGTCGTCTTGACGTAACGATCTCTCTATAGAACGTCACTTTGATTTTACAATTCCTCGATATAACGTATTTCGATGCAGTCCGTTCCAGGTCGAAGTTATGTTGCATTAAATTGATATCGCCATCCAGATGTCTGATGGATTTCAGCAGAGCCATCTCTCCCTTCCAATGAAAGGTTTATTAAGTTCCATGCATCTTTCCCTATGATTGGTTTTCAACTCTTTATCATATGTGCACTCTTACGTAGAAGTTCATCATCTTATTATCGTCATTGTAGTTTCAGACAATCAGCATTACCTTCATCACCAATTTCATCGTAATTATTGTCGTTATATACATTATTATAAAATTTATTTTTATCATCACTTAAATCATCATCGTCGTCATCATCTCATCATCATTGTCGTAAATATTATAATTATAATTATTATTATTATTATAAATTATTACTATTATTATTCTTATTATTATAGATTATAAACATCACGTTATCATCATTTTTGAAGTTTGAATGACAGCATTTGAGCTTGCCATATATTTCTCAACAACTATTATGATATTTGAGGCATTTTGTACCACTATAAATGAATAGAGTATATATTTACTTCAAACAAAAATCTGTTTTGGAAATGATAAAATATTTTAAAAATCTGGTACTATCGCCAGTTTCTTTTGGTAAGTAAGAAAGAAATTTTCATCCACCATTGGTCTTTGTTGTTTTAGATCTTTGTCGTTTTTTTTGGTATGGTGCTTGCATCTCCGCCATTCAATGAGAAGCCTGGCTGATGGGATGTCATCTGATATGGAAGATAATTTTTTTTTAAAAGTTTCTTACGTCATTATGCAAACATTATTGTCACTGTTGTGTCATATTTTTGTTTCACAATCTTCTCATTGCTACATCACTGTGATTGGGTGGTGGGCGTTTATTATAATGTAGCAATCGCTTTTTTGTTATTCCATCATTATCATCATCATTGTAATCATCATTGTAATCATCCTCATTATCATTATCCCCATCATCATCATCATCATCATCATCACAAACAGCTCTTAATTATCATCACCATCACCATCTTCTTCATCTTCATCATTACCATTATCATCACCACCTTCATTATCATCATCACCTTCATCATCATCATCATTAGGAGATAGACCTCCATCATTTCCATGTTACTTTTATAGTCCACGCAGATAGCATCAGAGTTTTATATTTCTTTTAATGAGACGCACGTCAACTTTCTTCTTCTTTTTCTTCTTCTTTTTCTTCTTTTTCTTCTTCTTCATAGCTGCTTAGTACCAATATTGTTAGCGTCATCATCATTCATCATCGTCGTCATCATTCATCATCATCATCATCACTCATCATCATTGTCGTCGTTACCATCACATCTCATTGCTTCCATGTTCATATTTCTCATATCCATTCTTCATCATCATCTTTATCTTTTTCTTCTTCTTTCTTCTCATCCTTCTCGTCATCATCATAATCCCCATCCTCATCCCAAACGTATTTCCGTTTTATTGGCGACTGCTTGTTTATTTTTAAATTATTAATAACAGATTGAATGTCCCTAATGAGAGTATGCAGCGTATTTTTTCTTCACATTTATCTAGATATAGAGATGTGTGTTTGTGTGTGTTTGTTCGTCTGTGTATGTGCGTGTGTGTGTGTATGTGCGTATGTGTGTTGGTATTTGTTTGTGTGTGTATGTGCGTGTGTGTGTGTGTTTGTTCGTTTGTGTATGTGTTTATGTGTATGTGTGTATGTGCATGTGTGTGTGTGTATGTGTCTGTGTGTTGCGTACTTGTATATGGATTATGTGAAAAAGTGCATGTAGGGTCATTTTTGTGTGTGTTTGTGTTTGTGTTATGATTGTATAAAAGTTTGATTTGTCAACTTGCTCAGAAGCACAGGCTTCATTATGTGTTTTATTGGCTGTTTATGTCAGTGAATGGTGCTTGTGTGTGTGTGTGTGTATGTGTTTGTGTATATGTATATGTACGCGTGTGTGTGTGTATGCGTGTGTGTGTGTATGCGTGTGTGTGTGTGTGTGTAGATAGGTGTATTTATGAACGTGTTCTACGATAATGCCTCAGCGAGTATAAAACAAAGGCGGTTTTAATTAAAATTATATTGTTGTGTGTGTGTCTGTACGTGCGTGTATGTGTGTGTGTATGTGTTTATGTGTGTGTGTGTGTGTCAACATGTATAAATACAGAATATGTTATACATAGTTTCCATATATTTTATAAAAAATATATAATTATATAATTTTTTATAATGCGTTATAACTTTTTTTTGTAAAATTGTTATGGCATAGTAAACATTTTTTTTATTTTTTAACCACGCATTTCAGACAGACGCAAACTGGCTGACGAGAAGTTTCTCATTTATTTCCAATCAACTTGTCTGCACCGCAAAGACTGCCTGCTTCTACGCTTTACTTCACGCACTAACTTTCATACAACTGGTGTACTTTCGTATTTTTGTCCGCATTTGAAGCCTCCATGACCTACTTCTACTACTGCTGCTGCTGCCACTGCTGTGGCTGTAAATGCAGCTGCTACTGCTACTACTACTGCTGTTGCTGCTGCTGAATGTACCAGGATTCATCAAAATTTTTCAATATTGTTCTAGCATGGGGTGTGTCAACTGAACGATTTCTATTAACATGTAGACTACTTCATCTGGGTACATCGTGCTCTGCGGTTTTCGTTCTGAGGTGTTTGTTTGTTTGTTTCTTCTGATTTTATTATGTTGTCGAGGTCAAATGTGTTGGTTCGATTGCAAGTTATTCAACTTCATTGTTGTAAAATTGAAAATAAATAACTATTGAAACAAACACGAAGCCATACTTTTGTCATTAGATTCATAAGACTTTTTATAAAAAGAGAATTGTGGATGTGAAAACATCTCCAGACAAACTCCTACAGACACCAACTTCTTAATTCAGATTTCATTAACTAATCTACATTACAGTTGTAAAAAAATTAACTAATTAATTATTCAAAGTTAAGCAAGCAGGCTTGTTGACGAGTCAGTAAACGAGACTGAATGCACATAAAAGGTAAGGAGGGAGCAACCAATATTTCACTTGAAAGCATTCAAATAAAAATAATTAGAATCAATAGAAAGAGACATCAGAGATTGAGATGTAAAGCATAAAAATGTGTGAAAAATTGCTTTCGTTTTTTGTTCTAGTTTCTTTATATTTGTTCTTGTTTGTCATGTTTGTTCATGTTTGTTATTGTATGTTTCTATTTGTACTTGTTCTTTCCAGTTTGTTTTTTGATGACCATGTTTTTCGTTCTCATTTTTTCATGTTTGTTTATGTTTGCGCAAGTTTGTGCAATTTTTTTGTTTGTGTTTGTTCATGTTTGCTTTTGCACTTGTAAGCTATGTTTGTCTTGCAAAATTAATTGAATACAAGTTCTTAATGCTCTGCTGGTTTTCTGTTTCTACTGATTTAGTTTGATCAATGTGTTGTTGTAGAGATGTGTTGTTGTGCTTGTTTTTGTTGTTGTTTTTGCAATGTGTTATGGTAATTGTTTTTGCTGCAGGGATGTGTTGTTGTGCTTGTTTCTGTTGTAGCGAATGACTATGTGACATTTATGTTCATTGGAAGTATTTCGACTTTGTCATCGTCATTGTTTTCGTAATTTTTTTCAAAATTTTATTTAAATTTTAACTTAAAATTTGTTATTTAAAACAAAATTTTGTAATTAGTAATTTAGGTAGAGTATTTTATTACAAAAAATTATTTCATTAATTATTTTAAAAAAACTTTCATGCAAATGTTCCAGCCAAAACAAACCTTTACATAGTTAGCATCATTCATTTCACTTTTCCTCCTAACCATCAGACATTCATTCTCCTACTCACCGCATTAGCTAAAACTGAAAAAGAGGGAAAAAGCCAAAAGACGAAGTAATAAAGTCTAATAGTTTGAAAACATCTCCATCCAACTGCCAACCAACTTCAAATGCTTCTCTACGCATTTCCTCCTTCATTTAAATCTTAATTATTAGTTGAAGTCGCTGAAATGGCGGGGGAAGGATCGAAAAATTACAAGAGGAAAAAGTTCAAAATTTACAACGCCGAGTTATATAATAGTATTTTGTTACTTTTAAATTTAAATTTTTTATATTAAGTCAATAAATTAATGATTTAAGTAAAAAAAATATAAAAGCCTTATTAAATATTTTTTTTAATTCACCAAGCTGCAACATTGTATGAAATTTTAACTCAGTTGCTCAGTGCTTTTAAGATGGACGTTGACGAGAAATCTAACTAGAATCTAACTGGAGTCATCTAATGAAGCAATGTCATAGTTGAACACTATTAATCTTACATCATAGTTATCGCACTGATATATCGCTACATTGAAATCTGGGCTATTCAATATGGACCTTTCAATATAGAATCAAAACAACACAACACAACAACAGCACGGCAAAAACAAAAACACAACAGCATAACAAATGAATCAAAATCACATGCCACCGTTAAAGTAATTAACATCACACTGAAACACTAAAATGGATAATTGTATAACAGCAAATTTTAAGCAGCGCTTGTTTTTTTGTGATTTTTTGTTTCGAATAACATTTATTAACAATTCTCACATTTTTGTTGATAACTAAAACAAAAATGATAATAAGAGGAAATTTTTGGTCTGTATAACAGAACCATATCAAAAAAAAGAAAGAAAGAAAGAAAGAAAGAAAGAAAGAAATTTTGTCCATTTGTTTCAGAAATGAAAAAACATGCATGCCAATGAGTTTATTTTTGACAAATAATTCAACAACAAAAAGAATAAAATGTCACCAACGAGAGACAATGAAGTTGTAGGCCACAAAGCATTCCTGGTGAAACTTTGCTGAGAAAGGACCGACAATTTTTGCCCAACAGCTTGAAAGAAAGATGATGCGTCTTAATTGCTATCATCTATATAGAGGCCATTTGTTGCAACACCAAAATGTAACATAACATCAGATAAACCTTAAACAGTGTGCCATATCAACAGTGAATGAATTGAATAAAAAAATAAATGAATAATTGCAATGATTTACTTATCTATATTGATGATACAATTATCATAAAATATAGGGGCAAGGTGTTGGTGTTGCCGTCATAAGTTATGCAACCGTTGCACGGAGTTACTGCACCCAACCAACTTGCCAACCAACCAGCCAGCTATCTAACCAACCAGCCAACCTGCCATCCAACCAACCAGCCAGCCAACCAACCATCCAACCAACTAACCAACCTACCAATTAACCAACTAACGAACCAACCAACCAAGCATCCAACCAACCAGCCAACCAACTAGCCAATCTGCCATCCAACCAGCCAGCCAACCAACCAACTACCCAACCAATCATCCAACCAACTAACAAACCAACCAACCAGCCAACCAACTAGCCACCCAACCAACCAGCCAACAACCAAGTGACCAATAAGCGGACAGATGAGCAAACAAACATCGCATGTGTCTCTTCAATTTGCCTTCCTCTTGCATTCATGTACTTTCGGTGCGGACCACATCCTCGTAAAAATTTATTCAAACTTTGCACAAACATGAGAATAAACAGCCCACTGGATAATATTAACGTCAGCAATCAAAAGTTTTACGCACGTGCCTTCTATATTTTCATTCATTTCATTTGATATTTTTCAATCGAGTGTTACTTAAAATCACTAAAAATTGGCAACAGTTTTCAATCGTCAACATTTTCAGAAAAAAGGAATTTTTTTAACGAAGGTTTCTAAACAAGAAAAATTACAATAAATCTACACATCCCTCACCCACCTCTCCATTCACAGCCTTCCATGCCAGGATCCATTGCATGTGGACGTCTCCCCTGTCAGCCAACACCTTTCTAATCCTCCAACTAATCGCCTTCCCTGATCCAAATGTTCCTACCGAGCTGAACGAGAAAAACAAATTCAACACAATGAGAGAGAGCTTCTGAAAAATATCTTTCAATTAAACTGTAAAAACTCAAACAATGTAAGAAAAACTAGTAACAACAAACAAATTTGTGATCATTGTGAGCAGTAAAACAAAGAATAAAAAATAATTTTTTGCACGTGAACAACAAACGAGTTAACAGAGTTTATCTGCATAATTATTTGATGCACCATCGTACGAACAAAAGCATTATTACATCATCATTATTTCATTTTGTTCCGTTGCATCGTGGGTGAGTTCAGTGCAGAGCTGAACGACACGCCGTCCATCGCTCACGTATTCCTACTCGCTGATGAATGTGGGCTGAAATAAAAACTTTTAAAACATTCGGGCTTATTTATGATAATTAAAATATATTGTTAATGACGTAGGCAAAAATAAAAGTTACATAGAGGCACATTAACTTGGTGTTGAAAGGTTGAAAGATAAAAATTTGAAATAAACACTGCCTGACCCGAGCATATAATTTTCACGATGGAAAGCTGAAAAACACGCTGAAAATTTTTAAAATACATCTATAAACATAATTATACATTCACGAACGAATACGTTGAACACAAAAATACACAAACATGCACTCAAAGTTCACGGACATAAAAATACAATAAAAAAAAAACGCGCGTAATATGTACAGATGAATCCACATGAACACACCACTCGTATTGGAAAACTGCAAAAAATTAGCATAGGCCTCTTCTGATTCATGATGCGACCAGTGTCAAAGTTCAATCTTTTACAATGGCTGGAGCACGGAGGCGTGTGATGTTAATAATAATGACCAACGCATAAATAAACATCGATCGAAATTTTATTGATTGATCGAGTGACTGTGAAAGTTCATAAGAGCAATTACAAGGTAGACCACCTTATATCATTTCAAGCAAATTTTTTTTATCATAAAATACAAAAAAAATAGTCTTTGTTCAAATAGTGCACAACCACGTTTATGATTAGCTATAAATGATTTTATAAATAAACTTCCACCCATGTCATCTTAGTTGGAATGAAAATTATTTGTATAATACCTGTTTCATTTAATGCGTGTTATCCACTTTAAAGGAATGTTACATTTTAGGAATTGGAAATCGATACAGCGAGAAAAATGTACTTTTTAGAAAATCACTTTTTAAATAAAGTTTGATGTTTCCAATTAAATGAGAGTCATTCCAAGAAGGCTTTCTGGTTGTTAGTTTGATATTACATGCAGTTTTTATCATTTTAAATCTAATTAAGAGTTTGATGTTTTTCATATTGTCGCGAAAATGGTTTGTAATTCAAGACGAAATTTTTTTATATAAATTTTTAGATTCCAAATTTTTAAATTTCACTTATAAAATTTAAAACTTTACTTTTAAAATTCAAAAAAAGTTTTGAAACTCCGTGGCTAATAAAAAAATATTTGAAAATGTTGAAATTTTTAGGAAATAATGTAACTAAAAAACCAGTATAATTATTTTTAAACCCGTAAAACCTTTGTGTAAAAAACAATAACGCCGAACAAAATTTTAAATAAAAACAAACCTTCACAAAGGATGAGGAGATTAATCCGAAGATTAATTTGAAAATTTTACAACCGACTTAACTCGTTATTCTTATGTGACGAAAATAGTTCCAACACTGCTCTGTTTGCTTCTTTAAATAGAATTTTTGGTTCTTATGTTTCTCTCATTAATTTCATCAATTGGTTTTGTTAATTTTGTTATTTAGTTGCTTAATGCAATTTGAGTTTGAAACATTGGTTTTCTAATTTTAAACAAAAATTTGAATTAATTTTTGTCAGGGTTTCTAGCAGTTTACTTGCAAACGTTAAATGTTGATAGTTAAAATTTGTAACAAATGTTTTTAAAAATTATTCAATTAAATAATTCCACAGGATACGCAATAAATATTCAATTATAAAAAAAAATACATAACTGACAAAAACACAAATTCTGAAAAACTCTTCAAAAATAATTTCATGAGGTTTTAAGAAAATTTTTCAAATCAAATTAAAAATTGAAACGTGGCAAATGAAAAATAGAAATTAAATGAGAGTGTAAATTAAATCAGATATGATGGAAGTTGCACTTGAGGAGAAGAAATGAAAAAAAACAACGTGGAGAAAAACCAAGCAACATTTTCAACTTCCTTCACTTCAACTTGAATGAAACATTCCATCGAAATAACTTCAAATGCAAAAGAATAAGGCTTACGACGAAGTTACGCAAGAAATAAAGGAATGAAATAATTTATTGCGTAATAAACAAGTTTTTTACGATATTAATTGAAATAAGGACAATCTAGTTTTTGATATTTTCACATTCAGCTAATTAATTATCACCGTGCTTTGTTTGATGCATGAAGAATTTGGCAACAAGCAAACTTTGATACAAATTTTCGAGCAATCACACAAAAATATACGTCTATTGACAGGACATATGTAGGTATAAATACTTCAGTATAATCTGTGTATTTGATTTCTATGTTTGGTAACACTGTGACAAGCGAACTGTTAGAACTATGGATTGAATAATGAGAAACAATTAGGTTAAAAAAATTGAAGTTTACACAAAGTTAAATCCAAAATTAATAAATACGAGTGCATGTTATTAAAATGAAAATTGTGAGGAGAAAATGAAAGATGTAAACAAAAAGCAGCACTTAATTGTCATTTGATGTTCGTGCCGAATCATATGCAAACATCCATTTAGTACCAACAAACACACGCCCGCCACACACAAACACACATACATAAACACACAAGCACCAACCACACGCTCACAGTACGCACAAACACCCACACACACATATAAAATAGAAATTTGATATTTGATCTTATTTGAAGACAGAGTGCAATCGAACAGCATAATGTTCTGTTGGATGCTGAAATTGATACCTTAGCTTTGTCCGAAGAAATATCCGACAAATCTAACGAAAATTCAAAGATACAATTTTAAGGATGTTTTTGGATTGAATATCATGCTATATCACCAATGTTGTTTAAATATAGTTACTTTTAGATATCATATCATATCTTTTTATATCATATGAAAAATTTATCATTTTTTTATAGCGGATTATATAATATAGACAGATGCTAACGTGGACAGCAATATCACAACCACAGTACTGCAACACTGATGTAAATAATATTGCCAAAATCTTGAAAATACTGAATAAATAAACAAAATACAATCAATCAATCAGTCAGTCAGTCAGTCAGTCAGTCAGTCAGTCAGTCAGTCAGTCAGTCAGTCAGTCAGTCAGTCAGTCAGTCAGTCAGTCAGTCAGTCAGTCAGTCAGTCAGTCAGTCAGTCAGTCAGTCAGTCAGTCAGTCAGTCAGTCAGTCAGTCAGTCAGTCAGTCAGTCAGTCAGTCAGTCAGTCAGTCAGTCAGTCAGTCAGTCAGTCAGTCAGTCAGTCAGTCAGTCAGTCAGTCAGTCAGTCAGTCAGTCAGTCAGTCAGTCAGTCAGTCAGTCAGTCAGTCAGTCAGTCAGTCAGTCAGTCAGTCAGTCAGTCAGTCAGTCAGTCAGTCAGTCAGTCAGTCAGTCAGTCAGTCAGTCAGTCAATCAATCAATCAA
>NW_008705459.1:4896919-4899629 GCF_000326865.2 Helobdella robusta | reverse complement strand
TGTTATAATGTTATATGCGATCAATCTTCTTCTGCAGTTCTGGTTCATTGTTGTAGCTCTTTTTTTGTTAATGCTTATTATTCAGTTTATGAATCATTTTTAAAACATGTAACTAGTTTCTTGCGGATGAATATTTTTAACTTTCCCTACATGAGCTAAACTGTACCAAGGTACCATTTCCCATTCAACTAAACAGTTTCAATTTAACTTCCAATTTTTTAATTTTCGCACTTCTCATTTTCGAGTTAGATTTTCAGTACCACTCATGCGTTGTCGGGGTTTTAAAAAGTATTCAATCATCACGTTTTGGCATCAGTATTGCAATTTATTAACAATACGTTTCCTCATCGCCTTCTTCATCATCTTTACAAAAATTCAAAAGTATGAAGATGAATATAAATTCCATTTCAACAGCAAAAAGATGGTTTAAATTACTTGCGGCATTTGATTAAAAATCTTACAACATGGGGCTATAGAGAACTTTAAAAAATTCATAATAAACTAAATCTGCTGAGGTCACGTATTTTCATACCAGCACATTATAAACGAGATACGAAAATAGTTATGAATGTCTATCTAATATCTATTCACTGTGAATTAATTATCTTTAACAACCATAAAATTCCACATGTGCAACTTGAAAGTGTTGTGATCAAAAGCGCTTGGTCTCGAGTTGAACTGAGACCGAATGCAAATGGGTTTTCACTTAGCATAGGTAGTGTATGGATGCGTTGATTCACTTATGTTATGTGTGTTTGTTGCTGAGACAGCCTAGCAATTTAACAAGAGCAAACACTTTTGAAATTAATGTAACACGTCGTATGTGAGACTTAAATATTTTCATAAAAACTCATTAATAATAAATCACAGGCGACATAGTCATGAGATGTTTGATGTTGAGCAACGCAACAGTTTTTAAACCTTGAAGACAAGCCTTACTTACCATCATGACTCGATTTTTCCTCGTCACTAATGTATGCTTTGAAGGCTGCATGGAAAATGAATGGCTTGAAAATTTTATGCAAAGGCAACACTTTCGTAACGAGGCACTGCTATCAATCTCCACCAAGTTAAAATTGCATAATATCAAGACCAACACACGTCAATCATATTCATGGATCCGAAAGATTTGTTAACTATATCCTACCACTACTATGCTTACATTTTATTTATTATTATTATTATCATTATTATTATTATTATCACTGTTTAAAGTTCCATGGCCGCCATCATTTAATGATAAATTGATAAACACTGTTATAAGATTATCGTATGACATTTACTGTGACAGGAACAAGTTATGATGTTAATTAAATATATTTCACCGTTCTGCACTTAACTTCACAATGAGCAAAATGGTCTTAACCTTTAATATTATTTTATAGATTTTTTAAAAATTTTATCATTATATATATATATTTTTATCATTGTCTGTTTTTTTTATGGTGAAAAATAAAAGATGTTCCCATTATTATTATTATTTAGGGTAATTCTTTATTGTTCTTATAATAGTTTATCTGCAGTGGCAATAGTTTACTGAGGGAATTATACGTACGTCTTTGCTATCTATCTATCAAGTCCCAAAAATCTTGCTTCATACAAGGAACAAGAAATCTTAAAAGATATAAGCGGGGAATTCGTTTTCAATTCAACTGAGAGTTGCTGATATTATTACAGTACAACAACAACAACTATTACTAATAAAGCTGCTGTGTTTGCTACTAATACTGCTACTTCTGCTACTACTAATACTACAACTACTATTGTTATAATAATAATATTGTTACTCTTGTTACTAATACTACTATTATGTTAGCATTAATAATATTACTACGGCTACTACTACTTACATTACAACTACTAATTTAGTAAATATTATTATTGATACAATGGTAAAAGTAAAATGAATTAAAAATATCAGTTTTGCATTTTTCATTGGTACTACTTTTATGCTGTGGCCATTACCACTAACTCTGCGGTTGTTAGTTATTGCAACTTGCTAATGCTCCTATAAACCGAAGTATCACTTATTATTAACGCTAGTGCTTCAAAATATTATAGTACGTCAGACATTTGTATGTACTCAAATTATCACAAAATGACAACAATAACAACAACAACTACTACTACTACTACTACTACTACTGCTACTACCTACTACTTCTACTACTAGCATATCGATGCTTCTACATCTAAACCTTCTGTGGCGTGATGGTATAATGGTTAAGGTGCTTTGCACTGCAGTGGTTGTGACTGTGTTCGAATGCAGGAGAATCCCCGCCTATTCCATGCAGGAAATGCAAGGCACGGGTTCTGGCGTGTTAACATGCGGTGTGTGTTTGCTGCTGGTCCCCAATAAATATTTACCGTTCTATAGGGATCATTCATCTTTAGCATGTAATTTTTATTATTAATCTCTAGTTTTGTTTTCATTTCTGAAACAACTTATTCATCTGCTAATAACTATATCAAGATTTTAAGAAATTCAGTATTTTTAATTATAAGGGTGTTCGTTATTGTTAATACATAAACAGTGATGCAAAAATGGTGATATACAAGCAGTGATACAAAAAGAAGTGATACACAAAGAGTGATACAAAAAGAAGTGATACACAAAGAGTGATACAAAAAGAAGTGATACACAAAGAGTGATACACAAAGAGTGATACACAAAGAGTGATGCAAAAATGTTGATACGCAAAAATAATGA
>NW_008705459.1:4875315-4896635 GCF_000326865.2 Helobdella robusta | reverse complement strand
ATGGATGGATGGATGGATGGATGGATGGATGGATGGATGGATGGATGGATGGATGGATGGATGGATGGATGGATGGATGGATGGATGGATGGATGGATGGATGGATGGATGGATGGATGGATGGATGGATGGATGGATGGATGGATGGATGGATGGATGGATGGATGGATGGATGGATGGATGGATGGATGGATGGATGGATGGATGGATGGATGGATGGATGGATGGATGGATGGATGGATGGATGGATGGATGGATGGATGGATGGATGGATGGATGGATGGATAAATAGAGGGATGGATGGATAAATAGAGGGATGGATGGATGGATAAATAGATGGATGGATGGATGGATAAATAGAGGGATGGAATGATAAATGAATTGAATATATTGGAGGATTGATGAATAGACAGATCAAAAATTAGATATACAAATGCATCTTTGTGCACACGTGTACTGTGCATTCTTCCCACATTTCTTAGCACGTCAGAAATGCAAAGGGATTGAATTTTGGGAGTTTCAATGAGTGAATGAATGAATGAGTGAAATTAAGTATGTGAGTGAAAATTTAAAAGATTCAGCGAATGGATAGCTAAGTAATGAGGAAAGGAATCAAAATTAAATCAAACAAAAAATGAAATCTTCATATGAAATTTTTATCATTCCTCCCAACTTTTGTTAGTTAAGATTTGTTTCAATATTCCATATTTTGTTGCAATTTGTTGTTAGAAAAATATTCTGTATGTCTTTTTCAAGAGTGAATGTTCACGTTAATGATATCTTCTATAGTACTTCTGGATATCTTGAAACGCTCTAGGATATAAAACTAAAAGATAAAACACGATTCCTCCTGTCAGAAATTGCAGAGGAAGAATATAAAATCTTCTGACCGAGTAAACAAAAATTTTTCTCTAATTTTTTTTTTAAAAGCCGATAGGTATTTCCTTTAAAAGGATTTTATACAAATGCACTTTTGACAGAGTTTAATGTTTGTATTAAAATAACTATTTGTTAAAATGAAATGATGGTTAAAAAATTATTTTATAATAACATGTTAATATTATCGTAATAATGTAATGGCGGTTGAGTTTAAATGATCTTTCATAAATGAACCTTAAACGAAGTCATTATTCTTTCTTTTTCCAAACGTTGATTAATGACACTGATTTGAAAATATTTTCTTTGAAAATGTTTCTTTGAAAATGTTCCGTATTTTACAAATTTCGGTGGTTAGTTTTTTGCTGATTATGTCGAGACGAAATAATTTGTTGGATGGCAAGAATGTTATTAATGCGACAAGACTTCAGCAAGAGATCATTTTCTGATCTTCAAATGCTTGTTACTTACGGAATAATCATATTTTTTTTATTTTTTGCAGAAGCAGACAGCAATTTGTCAGGATGATATTTTTAAACGTTCAGCGCGACTTGCTTCAAATTTTCAGTCATCATCTTGTCCGCATTCTTAAGCAAAAATTACTAACGGTTTCACTGCGTCTCAACCATCTTCCATTTACTGTTTGAAACTCCAAGTACCTTTTTATTTTTAAAATATAACTTTTTTAAATTTACGGTTGCGGTACATGTTCAAGTTCGTTCGTATCTAGAGAACATATAACATACGCATATTTTGATCGTCTGCGTATAAATGATCGATCGATCGATTGAAAAGAGCATTTTTCGAGTTTGTGGTTAGATTATATTATTGAATGGATGAAGAGTTTTTTTTAATATGTATATGTGTCTTTCCCCAATTTAGTTTTTTAACGTAGGCTCCTTTTATAATACTTTTTATTTTTTTTTTATTTTATTTTGTTTGGTTGAACAAATATATTTCGAAAAAAATTAATTTTCGTGTATTTTTTGAGATATGTTCATTTTTTATGATGTATATAACTTTTTATTAAATGCAAAAACATGCATTAATCAAATTTTATTTCGTCGTGTTCTGCCTGTCTGTCGCTAATATGGCACGCACAACTTTGTGGCATTGCTATCCAGGGAGTCATGTCATGTCTTTGCTTCTTCTCTTACTTACTACGTTCAAATTTTCAAATTAAAAAAAACTTTACGCAAACAAAATCATCATGTTGGAACTGATAAAGTTTTTTAATCATTTTTATAGCTTCTAATAATTTTGCCAATTTTATTTATTTCGTCTTTATTTATTTTTCATATGTTAAGCATGATAATGCTGGAATTCGAATTAATTTGAAATTTTTTTGTTAAAGATTTTGCAGTTGTTTTTAAAACTTGAAAACTCATTAAACATGTTATGAATGTTCTAAATATACACAGATTTTTGTTTTTTATATTTTAACTTATTACACTAAAAAATAATATTCAAAATAAATAAAACAAATTTTCCATAATTAAGAAATTACTGAATTGAGATAAAATAGATCAGCAAAATTATACACTAAAACAATGTGAACGTTGAAAACTGATTACAAACTCATCCTAACAACATTTTTGTAATTATTAAACATAAAATTTGAAATGTAACCAAGGGCAACTGCATGCACGTGCAAGCATTCCTGGAGTCCAAACGCAACGATGGTATGAGTGGTAACGTTAGTAGGAGGAGCATAACAACAACAACAACAAACAACAACAAACAACAACATAAAACAACAACAAACAAACAACAGCGGAAGCAGAAATTGTGGAGAAATGTTTCCATTTATTTCTTCTGCACATTTCAATAATATTATTGTTAATGTTATATCGCAATCGCTATTGCCTCCATTGTAGTTGTTAAGCGTTACTGATGATGTTGTTATTTCGTTGTTACGATAGTTATTGCAGCGTTAATAATAAATATAATGTTTATTTTATTGAACAATGGCGCGGGCTTTAGCAAAAATGGTAGTAAGTAGATGGAGTAGAGAGAAAGAAAGGAAGATTGTGACGACGTTACGGAGCAGTTTTATACTCTTCTCTTCGTATTCATTCATGTAAATTATTGACAGAGGGCTGAATGTTATTATTGTGTATATGTGTGTGTTTGTGTTTGTTTGTGTGTGTGTGTGTTTGTGTGCGTGTGTGTGTGTGTGTATGTGTGAGTGTGTTTGTATGTATGTGTGTGTGTTTTCTGTAACATATGTTGCCATGTGATGTGTGCACATGTGTGTGTATGTATTTACGTCATGTAGACCAAATAGTATTAGTATTAATATAGGCTTTTTAAATTGTTACCTCGAAAACGCTCATTAGCTGTGATTTAAACCATTTATGCCAAGAAAAAGTTTCAATGATCGAAGTCTTAAACAGCTTTTTGAAATTCTTGACAGAGTGACAATGCTGTCACAAGTAGCTCGGTAGACTATTCCATACTTCTGAGCCAGCAATAGAAAAATTTCTTGAAACAATCTTTAATCGTGATGCTGGATGGTTCGCCAAGTTTTAATCGTCATAACGTAAGTTGTATGGTTTTGAAGAGGTCAATGTTTAATAGAATATAGTATAATAGACTGAAATGAATGAAAAACAACAGATAGGAAAACTGAAATGTGCCTCTTGAAATGTTGAAAACGTTGAAAATGACTGAAATTTAACATAATCCGTTAACATAGTGGTCAATGAAATGATGTAAATATAATATATTAAGTAATAAATAATCAAGAAAATATATTCTCTTATAGAATACATAACACACACTCGCCACATCACGTACAGTACATTACACATAATCACAAAATCACATAAACACAAATTCAGACTCATGTGTCACATCTAGGAGCGTCTAGAGAAGAAGAGTCGCATTTCATAATTTTATTTGAACATGTTTATGATGCCAGCAATGTAAATTATTTCCATTGGGATGGAATGAATAATTTTATTTTATTATTTTGTTAGTTAAAAATTGAGACATTTTAAAATGAAAATTTTTGTGAATAAATTTTACTGTTATAAACCAAAATAACTATTTTTTAGCCTGAATCATCATGCCTGTTTTTTCTTTACATTTAAAAACACACAATTAAAGTTATTATTTTATTAACATTTTATAATTCATTCTAGATAAATTTATGAAATATCTTTTTCATTGTAATTTTAATGGTTTTTTTTTTTATCTCGTGCATAACTTATCAGATGTAAACAATCTTGCATGGCTGCAAAAGATTGTTGTTCGCCCAACAAAAACTACTCAACAACAAAAAAGTTTGTGTATGAGAGCGTATTTTGAACGTCAATATAAATTATAATATATATAAGATAAGAAATACTGTTCGAAGTTCTATACAACATCTAAATATCATTCAGGCTTTTGAAGTTGTTAAAATCAAGTCGAATTTTATTGAATAAGGCATTTGGTAATGAAAATATCAGTTAATATAAGGAACGACATCACGTTAAAAAAATTTTTTTGAAAACATTTACTGACTTACATTCAAAAACATCAGCGTACACTCATTCATTCATCCATACGTTCGTAGATAAACTCACTTTCACGCCTCTATTTTTAAACTTTCAATAATCTCATCTCCAGACGAATGTCGAACATACACATGTAGACACCAGACCATAAACACGATTATAAACATAAACTTGGTTATAAACATAAACTTGGTTATAAACATAAACTTGGTTATAAACATAAACTTGGTTGGTTATAAACATACGCGCCGGTATCAAATTATCATGTGGAAACAGTTACAACTACTCGGGTTCCAGATGTTTAGTTTTATTTTTAAAAATTTCAAAACCACTTTCATGTTTATATTTATTTTTATTCCACAAACACTTCTGACTTTATTGTGGTTTGGTTTTTACTATGGTGGGTGAATAGTAATGATCACCGTCCTTTACAACTTCACCTATGTTACTATTTAGAACTCAATGCTGGATCGTTTTGTAAGGTAGGTACAGACGAAACGATCATTCTGAGGCTTTATGTGCCTCCTATAATATAAAAGAAATTCACGAAAATGTAGAAATATAAAATCAATTTGAATAAACAGATGGTTGAATACATGATTTTAAAAAAAACATAGATATGAGTAATTATATAATGTATCAAACACACAAATAAAATAATGTACCAACAACAAACCAACATTGTGAAACAGAAAAGAAGAAGTTTGAATGAATGAAAAAGCACGTAAATAAACGCCTTCGCAACAAGTTCAAGTGTGATTAATTAAATTAACGAAAGATTAAATAGACGTTAACATTGCATCAACAAGCAGAAATTTAAATAAACAAAAATATAATTTCAACAATTCAAAAAAAGCAAATTAAAAAACAAATAAATGAAATTATATTTTAGAAGGATTTAATGGTGACATGCCAACATGAAATAGTGTGCAAATAAGTGTAGAAAGTGTTGGGGAGTTGGTCACTTGTTAAGCAGGAGTTAATGATGATGTGTTTGTTGATCGTGCGTGAAATTTGAGCCTTGAAATATTTAAATCTTGAAGTTTATTTTGATGTTCATGACCTTTTAACATACTTTTAAACAAATTAAAAGCATCGAAAATGTTAAAAATGAACGGAACTGAAAGATGTTCGTCAATAAAATAATGAGAAAAAAAAATTCTTCTTTTCTTTTCATTTTTTATTTTCAATTTGAGACAATTTAAATTTTTACCGAAAATATGTAATATCTAATGATTTTATTTTAATTTTACTTTATATAATTAGAAGGTAAGATGTTGGAGAACATTTTGCGGTCGCTTAGCGGCTTTTGAAGATTGTGTGGAAAGTGTCCAGGAGTTGTTTGAAGTTTTTGCACGGGTTGTTTTGAAGGTAGGTACAAATGTTGTAAACTCTGAGGTGAGTGGTGTGAGAGAAATTGAATCACATTTTAATGCAACTTTTTCATCAGTTCATTTTAATTGGTCGAGCAAGACTAGCAAACACACCCACCAAAGAACAGTAAAAGTTTAAAATAAATGAAAATTATATTTATAATATTTTAAAACGAAATGTATTAAATTTTATGTACAAGAATTAAGAAAGATGTAGAAAAGAATAAGATAAAAAAATGTACATGTTAATTTTTGTTGATACCGTTGGCTGAAAACAAATCCAAGAAAAACTTCATGTCAATGTCCGGCGTAATAAATTTTTTTTTAAATTTTTTCACTGTTTCTACCAATATTTCTTGATCTTGACATTTAGAAATTGTTGTCGGGTCAGGCGGTTAAAGGTCGCTGGGTCAAGTGGATGTTGAGGAACATTGATTTAGAGATTTGCAGGTTGTTCTGCGGACTGTTGTGATGCGACGACACGGAGGACGCTGGCGAGTGATTGATTGGGAAAGGAGAGGAGAGGATGTTGTGATGCTTGCATGGCTGCCGGTCCATCCGAGTCTGCGAAACACGGGATGGTCCTGGAGATGTTGCCGCTTATATGTCCGTGGAAAATTCCTTTGCATTAAGATTTATTTATATTTTTATCATCTCATTTATATTTTCTGTTTTAAACTATAAGACTGGTTTAGGCCATTAAATGCTTCAACGACTCCGTCAAGTTACTAACTGTTGAAAATCGCACAAGGCAAACATTTTTGTTTAACAAGTTTGCTCATAAATTTTTCAATTTCGTTTGTTTAAAATAAATTTAAAAAAAAACATAACATTTTTGTAATGTTTGTTGGGCATTGTAGGCATTCATTTATAACACATTTGTTTCAAAAGAACCTGCCTGAATTTTTAAAACTTGTAGCCCAAAAACAAAAACAAAAACATAATATAATTATGATAAGAAAAACTAAAAAAAAACAACTCTAAGCCGGTGTGATGTGTTTAAATAATTGAATTGAAACAAAAACATAACATAATTATGATCAGAAAAACTAAAAAAAAACAACTCTAAGCCGGTGTGATGTGTTTAAATAATTGAATTGCAGTTGCGGACATGTGGGTGATGAATGAGTCACTCATGTCATTTCACTCGCCTCTTTAAATGAACGATCGTCCTCCGACAACTTCTTTAAAAAAATTTCTTTCTCATTTTTATAATTATATATGTAATATTTATTTATTTTAGTGCAGTTTGAAAAAAATATTATAAATGTTTATATATCGTATATACATAGGCTTAAATATATATATATATATATATATATATATATATATATATATATATATATATATATATATATATATATATATTATTTGAGAATTTATATAGCGTCCATTAAAAGCCCATTATATATATATATATATATATATATATAATTATATATATATTTTAATGTTTGTATATCGTTTATCTTTTTCCAATAAACACACCAGTCACTGAATAATTTCTCCAGTTCAATTTCTCCAGTTAAAATTTGAAACTTTGAAACTCTTCTTACTAATGTTTTTGCACTGAATTAGTGAAAACCGTGAATGGTAGCATACAGTTTTTCAATCATTGAGTAGATGCGAGCATTGTTTCCTCTGCTCGATGGATGTGAAGAAATTTGTTTGGAGCCGGAAAACAATACAATTCTTTCATTGGTCAAAAAGTCACTGGTTCCCGGAGAGAATACGTCAAAAGCCGATTCAATAACATGTCAGATGTACATTGCAAACATCAAATCCGATACAACCAACACATGACAGCTACCCAAAATACCACAAAATACAACGTTCTAATACACTTTAATTATTGAATCCAATAAAATCAATACAGCCAAACTATAAAATCAACTTTAACTTTTTTGTCCAAAACAATAACGACAAATCCCAAAAAACATATTTGCAGTGAAATCAAAAACATTACCAGACGAAGAAGTATTATTATTTAACGTTGTAAGGAACTTGACAGGCACGCAAATAAGAGCACTCGTTGGGAGATTGAGAGAGTTGAAGAGCACGTATCGGCAGATCAGTCGAATGTTCTCCACTGCGGCTGCTTTTCGCTGTAGTCGTTCGTCGTTAACTTCTCTTTTGTTCTTATTGTTAGATGCTTTTCTGGAAATTGTTCTGATTTTAAGGTTTTTTTTGTGTGTGTGTATGTGTTAGTATCTTTGTTGGGATTTGTTTGTCTTTATGTGTGTTTGTCTGTGTGTTTGTTGTGTGTGAATGTTAGATGTTTGTGTTAGTGTGTATGTTTGTTCTTTTTTGGGATGTGTTTGTGTATTTGTGTGTTTTGTTAGTTGCCTGACTCGTACGTTCTGTAAACACGAGATGTTCCGAACGTATGTAACCATGATATATGTTAAACAGTGGGTGCATTGTTAACGCCGGGATTATAAATTGAAAAATATGTTGATTAATACATACGGCCTTGATATCAGTATACATCATAACACTCTGCAGTCTATGTTATATGTTTCATGCTAGATGTACAACGTTGCTGATCGTATTTTGTACATGGTCAAGCTGTAAGCTAGAATTTTTCTGCTATATATTACATACTTTTATAATATATTCATAATTTAATAATAAAAACAATAAAAAAATATGAAAAAATATTTTCAGTCATATTATACATTTTATTTTTATTATGATATACTGTACAGATATGTATTTAGATACAGTGAAAGCAGTTTTAGGGTGAATTCCTACAATTCTACGTTGAATGTACTTAATGTGTTGGGAGACGGCATTCTTACTTTCACGTGTTTGTTGATGTTTGCATTAATTTAGCGATCGTGCGGATGCATAAAATTCACATTCTCATATATTTATATAATAATGTATTTAAGTTGTGGACATTGTATGTAATGCTGATTGCAAACGGGGGGTTGGCTTGTATGTGAGCTTCTTTTCAAAGAAGTAGATTGTGGTAAGAAGCCTTTTAGGGTGCACATTTTTGCGTGAGCGGAGTTAATACATATAGTCTGCTTGTTAGATTGGGAAACGTTGATTCAATCGATGATTGTTTTAGTGTTACGGTATAACATTTTTGAATGGCGAATGTCAGTTTTGTTATTTCACTTTTGAGATCAGACCGTTCAAATATTGTTTTTCATTTATTTGGTCTATCAACCCACTTGAGGGATTCTTCGTTTTAAAAAGCGTTTATATTTGTTAATGAAGTCGAGTTTATTTCATATTGACCTATCTACCTATCACACATTTTTTCAAATGTTTTAGACCTAGTACCTAATTCTAATATTTCAGTTCTGTTGTATAAAAAACAGATTGAAATAGTTTGGAATCTTGCATTATCAAAAATGTTCAAATGTTTTATAACTTCGGAACAAAGATTTCAATTTTTTGTTGTGAACAACTGAGGGAAATAAACTTTTGTTTGTTTTGCTCCGTCTGATTTATTATTTAGATTTTCATTGAAAGAATGCTGTGCAGTACAGTGCCCTGTCTTCAAAAGTGCTACGACGTGTCCGGAGAGTCGTGTGGTGTGTTGTGGTGTATTATGGTGTGGTTTGTGTGGTGTGTTGTGGTTTGGTGTGTGTGTTGCGGTGATGTGTGTTGTGTTGTGGTGTGTGTGGTGTGTTGTGGTGTGGTGTTTTGTGTTGTGTGTTGCGTGGTTTATCTTGAACAGATTTTTAATTTTGGTACGAATATTTCCTCATTCATTGCTTGAGGCATTCAGCGTGAAGCTGCCCAGTTAGCTTGCATTCAGCTTGTTTTATGGTCTGTCATGTGCGTTTCAGATTGTATTTTGATAATTCTGTAATGCATGTTCGACGTTTTACCACAAAAATTGTAATCTTATGCAAGAAGTAAAAATACACGTTCAACATTGGGGTACATCATGAGGTATTTTTATGCGAAAAGTAAATTTACAGTGATCATCCGTTTGCTTTAGCATCTGATGTATCTTCACGACAGCACTAACATGTTTTCAATATTTTTATTAGGTTTTACATGAAAGCTTTCATCCCGACGGATTAAAAATGATGTTGACTGCAGTTATCTACTTTACAGACAGAAATATTTAAAAAATTTCTTGCCCGATCGAACGATTGAATTGTGGAAGGATTGAATGGCGAGATATGAGATTCGTCAGTAGCAATAAAGATGATAATTTGAATGTACATCTTAATAAGTGAGTCTGAAGAATTTTTTATGCTAGCTAGTTTGTTTACTAAGTTACACAGAAGTTTGAATTCATGATGTAACTATTTTCTAGATACACATTTATAAGTACCCAATTTAAAGTAATAAAATGAAATAAAGATAATCTGACAAGGAGGCAATTATTGCGAGATGTTCTTGGTCAAAATGACATAACTTTTGATGGCTAATAAAATACTACATTAAACTTTCATTGCTTAATGTTACACATGATAGCTAAACATACGGTGGCCAATATATAGCCCACATCCAGCTAACATATAATTATTTTAATTAGTTTATAGAATATATATTCATAATTATTATTATTGAAAAGCGACTAATTAATAACTTGCGTGTCAGCTCCTATCATTTAACTTCAATCAAAAAAAAGTGAAAAAGTTATATTGGGAGAATATTAAAATACTGTCATATTGAATAATTCCACATCATTTAACCGTTTTTGTGTTTTTTTATTAATCTTATACACAAATCCAAGCGTCAGTTGATTGCCATCAACCGAACACAGCCAACATTTTTCTGAAAGATTGTCACTAAATGTTTCTTAAAACATCAACTTAGTTACTATATCATAGTTGTTAATGTTGTTTTTATCAAGTTTTTTTTTATTGTTTTTCTCAAATAAAAATATTGCTTCCATCCGCAGCACAGATGCAACAGACATGAAGTTTGGAGGTGTGATGCTATTTGGAAGGGCACTACTTCTTTCCCCATTATTTACGAAGAGCCAACCGAGTGCTCCCATCATTAATCATGTGTAATTTTCACGTTCTCCAGGCAAACTTATCGCGTTTGTGATAGATGGGCAACTTATAAATAAATAAATGAAAGACATCTGCTATACCCAATCAATCGCAAACAAACTAACGATTCGAAAGATTTTACTGCATCTCTAAAAGTTTGACTCATTTATTTATAAAATATATCAGTTCACTCTTTTCAACTAGTCAAAATAATTTTTAGAATTTTAGTTTTAAATAATTATTTGACTGAGTATCAATATCGTCAACAGCATGTTAACAGCACTAAAATATGGATTTATTCACTGAAAGTCCGTATTGGATTTTATAAAATTTTTTCTGAATATACTCCAACACTTTAATTACTAAAAAAACATTGTAGATTTGAAGAGCGCGTGACACTAAAGATATAAACAGAATATACGACAGTTAATATTTATAAACAATAAATAACATTTGACCAAGCAACAATCGCAATATTTCTCAGTGCAAGAATCAAGGCCTGAAAATAAAAGAGAAAAATTAGAAGGAACTCCAGATCTGACAGTCATTCTTTGCAGTTATGAAGAGCATTCATTTTGCTGCGCCCAGAACAAACGAAATAATTTATTCTCAGTTGGTAGTTATGAAATGTGGAAAGAAAAGTTCCAAGCCAAACGAAAAAGGTGCACAAAAAGACTAAATAAATATTCACAAACGCAATTTCCGAGTTGCCTTTAAAAAAGTTCTAATGTTTTTCAACCGCAGCATCAAAATCCAATCCATTGGATACATCATCACTTCCGGAGATAATGTCATGTAGACTGCTTTCAATAGACACACCATCAAAAGTTCTGACTACAAACTTGCCATTAACAAACTCAGCTACCACGAATTCAACAGACACAACATCAACAACAACGACCAGACTGACAAGCGCAACAACAACAGAAACATTGAACAGCATAATACCAATCGATGCAGCAGTATTTTTCAACTCAACTTGCACGCCTTTGATAACTTCGAGCGCAGAAATGCAAATATTTTCTACGGCCATTGAAATGGTTCTATCATTGACCAGACTAACCGCATCAGTCGTCACATCAGGCTTCCTCACAACTTCATCATTTTCTTCGATTGCTTCACAATTAACAATTTTATCGTTTATTATGTTAACCATTCTGACCATAATATCTGCCACTTCAACAGCTGCTGCAACTACAAAAGCTACCGCAACTACATCAATATTGATAGCTGCATCTACAACAACTTCTGCGACAACATCGACAAAGCTGGCCACAGACACATTTTCATCTCGCACGACGACCATTCACTTGACGTCCAGCATTTACTTGACCACACCAACTTCCTTGATACAAGCTGGAGAAGCTGCATCTTCTTTTCTATCAAATGCTGCGTTAGCAACAAAACCTGCATCATCATCAACGTCATCATTAACATCTGCATCATCGTCATCATCATTATTATCATCATCGTCGTCGTCATCACTATCTTACACATCATTATTCATAGCAACAACAACAATAGCAGCAACAGCAACAACAACAACAACAATTTCCACAAAAACATCAACAGAACTCCCAACAACATCTACACCCATGACAGCAACAACAACAACGATGTTAATGTTACGAAGGACAGGTAGGTCGTTTAATTCAACATTAACGTTATTTACATAATTAATTAATTAATTTATATATAATTAATTAAATATTTATTGATTAAATAACTTTATTGATTTACAAAAACATTTTGTAAAATAAATTGTCGTAAACTGTGTGTTTTGTGTTGTTCCTAATAAGAAGCTTTCTTTCTTTCTCGTGCCTTATCCTTTTAGGACATTGGCGACCATTGACCTCCACAAAACCCGATCTTTAACACTTTGTAGTGGTTGAAATGTGGTGATATTCAACAAGTGACACAAGGACTTCACGAATGTTATTCGTTGTTGACTGCGATCTCTTTTCCCTGCAATCTTTCCAGTAGTTGTTAAATTTTCCATTCTTTCTTTCCGCATGATTGTGATCAAAAAACTTTAAGTGCTCCCGTTGGATTATCTGTACTAATTTTCTCTTCCTAACCGGACTGTTTAAAAGCATCCTCATTCAAAGTATGAGAGGTCCAACTAATTTTTATAATTCTTCTCAAAAACCACATCTCTGCAGCGTTAATCTTTTTTTGATTTTTTTAGAAATTGTTCAGGACTCTGAGCCGTAAGTTAGTTAGTAAGAAAAAGTGTAACAATCAAACAGTTTTAATTTTGTTGATATTCTGATTTTACTATTTTTGAGGACGTATATCATTTTAGAATATGCATCTTTCGCCATAGCTATCCTTCTTTTGATATCTGTATCACATTTACAACCTGAGGTAATAAGAACGTTCAATGCTCAATGTTATTTCTATAATGTTAATAACATATATACATGCATACAATATTCACGCAATAAATTCATTTGTATACTTGTATACATATACACCCAAAAAAACATCTATTTTTTATGTTGCCACCAAAAGTAGCATACAAATATGCATACGCTACTTGAACCAGACGAGTACAATTAGAAACTTCTTGTTGGTTCAAATTTTGCGTCAAACTTTTTCGTACAATGCTACTCAAAACTGGTGAGCTAATTATCCTTAGGGCAAAAGATTTGCAGCAGTTTGTTTTATAATGAGGCCTCTCATGGGAAAGAAATAATGTTTTGTCAATCGTTCATCCAGATTATTTGCTCATGTAACTCTTTTGCAGTCACAAAAGTTGCCATTGTTACAATACAACTTCTTGGCACAAATTAACGCGTTGAGTTGAGAACCAGTACAAAATTGTAAACTGGTTTGACATTATTGTCGCTTAATCAATATTTCATTATATGTTATCTTTTTTATGTTTGAACAAAAAACATCAAAAATAAACTATTACAAAACATTATTTAGTTAACTGTTATAAATACACCAAAGACATGATAGTTTATTCAGTTTCAAGTATTTAATAAATTAAAATTCCTGATCAGCTTCCTTTTATTTTGTGTGAATTTATATGACAATTTTTAAATAAACTTAACGTACATTCTAGCTAGAATGAAAGTGATAAATCATTAAATAGCTATATGATATGCATATGTACATTTTTCTCTAAATAGTGCAAAACAGCAGGCCAGATATAATAAGATGGACTTGGACATTGATCGTACTGACGGACAGGCAAATGAAGACCACGTCTGACACGTTAATCCGCCCGCACAACTGCCAGATAAACATAAACATTTTTTCAAACTTATGTCTCCATATTATTACTTTTCCGTGTTTTTTTACATTTACTAAAAAAAGTTTTGTTTACGTTATCTTACAATTGCTACTACTACTACTACTAATACTACTTCTACCATTACTATTACTACTACTGCTACTGCTACTACTACTACTAATACTACTACTACTACTACTAATACTACTACAACAACAACAACTACTACTACTACTACTACTACTACTACTACTGCTACTACTACTACTGCTATTACTACTACTACTATTACTACAAATACTACCACAACAACTACTACTTTCTAACTTATGTAAGTATTCAACCTAAACTTTGTACCTTGATATATATTCAATCAGTCCTAGTCTGTTCTTCGTCATGTGACGTTGGAAAGCTTTCCACCTAACAGCTGCTGGACAGCGGTGAAATCCATCCATAATAGAGTCCATTCGTTTCAAATGTGTGACTTTTTTCTTTATTTTTCATTTAAACTTTTCATTATATTCACGTCTGGAAAAATTGTAAAATAATCAATATTTTAGATGAAACAGTTGATACATGCTTCTACATTCAACAATGATGTCTCATCGCCACAAATCTTGATGCAATTAAAATATCATCAATTTATTTGGCGTGTAAATTTAAACATTAGCCATGCAAGTTTCTTTCATAACTTGTTATGACTACTTGAAAATCATTCACAACAACCTTTCTAGTTTATTATTACTACTAATTTTAATCATCATTAAACAACAATTCTTCATTACGCGTAAAATTTTAGTTCAAATTGCCAATTGGAAGGTAGACAAAACACAAGAGGAGAAGCAGAAACAGCAGGTTTATTACTGCAAGTCGGACATTTTGCCAGACCATCTCCTAACAAGCCAATTTGTAAATGATGTTCAGTAAATGATGATGAATGCTGACGAATGGGAGTATTTGTTTAGCTGGCTAATATAAGCCAAACCTCATCCAGCCATTCATTTACAGTCCATAACATGCGCATTCTAAGGGACATTTCAGTCTTCCACTGACTGACTATATTGAAGAATGTTGAGATGGAAGACAGATGTTTTTATTGTGTGTTAGTGCAGTGGCTACGTTATTAAGATGATTATTCAATAAGTATATCATTTTTATGTTTCCGGCTGGCTTGATACAGTATCATTCAATCCAATTATTATTTAATTCAATTTTTTCCACAAGTATATTCACACTATAAAGGCATGAGAAGAAAACGAAAGGAGACATCTTAATGATGATGAATGTCTGAGTATTTGAGTATATTTTTTTCCAATCTTGGTTTAAATAATACAATCAAAATTGACAGCATTTATATTTAAGAACATTTTTATATCTGAATCAAATTATCATTCATTTTTGTCTGTGGGTTGTGCTTATTGCTTTTATTATGCATTTGAGTTTTATTCCTTTCTATTTCTCACCATACAAGTCCATCAATTTTCATTTTTAAGTTTCGCACGTTTCGCCGTCAAGCAGAATTTGATTGCGATAAAAAAATTAAATAAAGAATAATACATAAATGCCGGTATGTGATTGAAATAAAAAGTGTGATTTTTCTTCTAACAGATGCACGTGTAGGTGGTGAAGATGCTGGACCTGGATTGGATGAAGCCAGGTCGGAACGTGTTGACGACATTGTAAGGAAACAATTCAGTACCATTGAAGATGATCGAAATGCAGCAAATCCAAAAATAAAATTTCCCAAACCTAACTGTAGATTTTGTTTTTCAACGCCAAAAAAGTTAATGAATAATTTGAATCAGCAGCAGCAGTCCGATGTGACGAAAAATTTTTACAGAAGATTTTTTAGGATTGGACATGGATGGCAGAGACGAACGAAACGACAAGAAGTTTATGTTGATGGTGATGACAGGAAACAGTTGACCAGCACAGCAGCAGCAACAAGCAACATAATTTCAACAACTACCCCGATATTTTCATCGACTCCTCCACTGAAAAATTTCACTTTAACACCAAGCTTGCTCTCTAGACTGGACCGCCTCAGTGAGTTTTTTTTAATGAATTAGATTTGAGTTGTTTTGTAAGAATTTTTCAATTAATTTTTATTTCTCAGCAACCGTATTAATAATATTAACAACAACTTAATGCTAATAACATTAACAAAATGAAATTTAGAGTTATTTATTGCTGAACATTTCTGATCTTTCTGAGCAAATGCAGCTGAGTTGAGTCATTATGTCTCAATGATGAAATGAATTAAAAACATTTTCCGAAAGTGTAAATGAAAATATAATGTTGCAAAGTTTTGTGAAAAGAGTAAGAGCTGTTATACTGAAATATAAATTTAAAAAGAAAACATTGAAATGCAGAGTTTGGCTGTAACAATGAAGAATATTAAAAGCGTCGTTACCGGATCTTTTTCTGTTGGAGGCTGGAGTTTTTTTTTTAGAAAGTTAACGACCTTTTTGCTTATACCCCTTTTTTTCTGCATTTTATATCGATTTCTATTTTTTTTTAATTTAAATTTAGTAAAACTTACTATTTTTAAAAAATCTGCAACAATTTTAAACCAGCATTCATAAAATTTACAGAGATATTTAGTTAAAGTTAATTTTAACACAAATGTTTGCTGTTTGGAGGATTTCTGTCTTACAACTCTTCACTGGCCACGCTTCTGAGTGTTAAAATGAAAAACCTACTCTTAAAAAATTATTTAACGCACTTGTTTGAAAAAAGAAAAATTTGGAAAAATGTTCTAATGGGTTTAATAATTATTTTATGAGTATTCGTGTTGAACAAAAGTAAGGTGAAAATATAAGTTTGGCTGCTATCAATAAGTTTGGAAATTTAAATTTGAACGAATTTGCAAATAATTATGAAGAATAATAATAGTTTGAATCAGTTGGATAATGAAGTCGTTAGCGCGCTTTTCCAGCAATTCAACACGCAATTATTTTTTAAAAACGAGCTCTCGAGA
Source organism: Helobdella robusta (assembly GCF_000326865.2). Classification (NCBI taxonomy): domain Eukaryota; kingdom Metazoa; phylum Annelida; class Clitellata; order Rhynchobdellida; family Glossiphoniidae; genus Helobdella; species Helobdella robusta. The sequence continues at coordinate 4,879,686 of NW_008705459.1, read as the reverse complement.
AATATTCAGATTCTTATCCAAACTTATAAGTTTAACTCGAATGAATGAATGTACGCAAAAATGAATGGTTGAACGAACGCATGAATGAAAGAAGGAATGAACGAACGAACAAACGAATGAATGAATAAATGCACGCAAGAATGAATGAATGAATGAATGAATGAATGAATGAATGAATGAATGAATGAATGAATGAATGAATGAATGAATGAATGAATGAATGAATGAATGAATGAATGAATGAATGAATGAATGAATGAATGAATGAATGAATGAATGAATGAATGAATGAATGAATGAATGAATGAATGAATGAATGAATGAATGAATGAATGGTTGAACGAACGCATGAATGAAAGAAGGAATGAACGAACGAACAAACGAATGAATGAATAAATGCACGCAAGAATGAATGAATGAATGTTATAATGAATGAATGAATGAATGAATGAATGAATGAATGAATGAATGAATGAATGAATGAATGAATGAATGAATGAATGAATGAATGAATGAATGAATGAATGAATGAATGAATGAATGAATGAATGAATGAATGAATGAATGAATGAATGAATGAATGAATGAATGAATGAATGAATGAATGAATGAATGAATGAATGAATGAATGAATGAATGAATGAATGAATGAATGAATGAATGAATGAATGAATGAATGAATGAATGAATGAATGAATGAATGAATGAATGAATGAATGAATGAATGAATGAATGAATGAAGGAATGAACGAATGAACGAATGAACGAATGAACGAACGAACGAACAAACGAACGAACGAATGAATGAATGAATGTCTCGTTCATTCTGTGTTTTGTTGTTAATTCTTTTGTTGTTGTTGTTGATGTTGTTGTTGTTGATGTTGTTGTTGCTGTTGTTGTTGTAGTTGTTGTTGTTGTTGTTGTTGTTGTTGTGATGTTTATACGTTTATGTTTTTATATCTTTGTGATTGATGTTCATTCATGTTTGTAAACTGGTGTTGTTTATTGTGTTTATACTGTTGTGTTTGTTGTTGTTGTTCTTCTCGTTGTTTACATTTATACTGTTTGCACTGGTTTGTTTATATTGCAGCTAACATTGTCATTATATCGTCATGGTGTCATATCACAAGTTGATGCCAGTTGCATTAATTTCGCTGTTGTTGTTGCTGCTGCTGTTGTTGTTTGGTTGTTTAGTTGTCTTTGTTGTTGTTGTTATTGTTTTAATTTCTTTATTGTTCAGTTGAAATGAAACATCCAAATTCGATGTGGCAAGCATTTCTGTTGTTGTCAGCAACGTCATCAATCATGAACGTTCTATTAATGAGGTTAACAAGTCAGGACAAGCCATCTCAACAACCACAACAACAATAACTACAGCATCATTTACTACACAATAATGAAAACGACACGACAACATAATGAAAAACAACAACATCGACATTATCAACAACCTCAATTGCATCAACAACAATATAAACAACATCAACAACAACATTAACAACATTATTTGAATAAAAAACAACATTAACAACATCAGTTGCATCAACAACATCCATGAAAACATTATAACCATCTACCACACAACATTACAACATCATCGAGCACAGATTCGCGGATTTGCAAAGGTGGAAAACCCGGATAAAAAAATAAATAGAGAACCCTATTTATATAGTTGATATCTGTAATTTTGCTGGGGCTAATTGTTTGTGGAACCCCCAAAAAATATTCAGCAGCATGTTATTTTTGTAAGACACAGTTAGTATTACTCCTTTTTATTCCTATTCAGCCACAACCAATACGATGTTTGCTCTGCGCTTTTAATAACTTTTTTCAGGCATGACGTAAGTTTTCTGCCTGACAGTCCCAACTCTTTGAAAAGTGTTATACATCGACGCTCCCACTGCTCCTCTTGCACCAGCACCAACAGCGTAGAACCTGGTTTTGTATTCTTTCTTGTTTAACTCTTGCATCAGTTGTTCATACCTTGCTGCTTTAACATTATGGCTACTGATCCTAATCTTCGTCATGCTATGTCACAAAATCATCCAGAACGTCATCGTCATCGTACTTATCGTAAAAACATAGATTTATGCAAAGTGCTTAACATTAAAATTATCAACAAAAACGATTCCATGATCCCAATGTTCGTTGCAATTAAAATCCTCAACAGTTCCAGTTAAAAATATAATCACAAAATTGATATTACCAATTAGCATAATGATGATGATCGGTGAGCTTTGTGCCAACAACTCATTTTTATTTGCAGCTTGAAATCATTGTTATATTTTCTATTTAGTGCGAAAATGATTTTTTTGATTTTCCGAAACACACTTCAGGAATTAAATAAAATATTAACTCCAACAGAACAAATCTAAGGTTCGAATCATCACCAGCAAGATAAACTTAGCTAACAACAAACTTGATCGACAATATGTTTGTCACGTTGCACCATTAATCAAAGACGACAACAACAATTGCAACAACATCAAATTATCCCAACAACACCGTCTCCAACAAAACCATCAACATTTTGTTCCCTTACGTTTATAATGCAGAGCACATAACAACCAAGCTGAACACCAGTGGGCAACAAAGTTTTCTGTTCCTATGCTGTTTAATCCTGTATTTTTATATTTGGCCGCAAAAAATTTCTATTGTTTGGTAGTTGATAACCATTTCGCGTAAGATAGGGTACGGATGTCGTCGTGTTTTAGTGTTGTCGCCAATGCGATTTGATGTAGTGGTCAGTGGCTGTCCATTGGAATTGTTTTACTCTCTAATTACTGCATTCTTCATCGAGCGCACAACACGACGATGCTATTGTTTATTTCTATATTACTTCGCTGCTTTTTTTCATATCTGCCCTTTCTCTCTCTCTCTCTCTCTCTTTCTCTCTTTTGTGTTTGTGTGTTTGTTTGTTTGTGTGTGTTGTGTGTGTTTATTGATTGACAATTTTTTGTTGGAGTCTTTCTTGGCAATGTGCAATTGCTTCAATAACCTACATTTACTTATTTTATTCTATTGTTTTATGGAGATGTTGCTGTTTTTGTTTTTATGTTCGGTGTTAAAATGACATAACATAGTCGTTGTTGTGTTATCATAATAGGACGTTGTTGTTGTTGTTGTTGTTGATGTTGTTGTTGTTATTGTTGTTGTTGCAACATGTGTTGTTGTTGTTGTTGCAACATGGTATAGCTGTTGTGCTGTTAAATTTCGATACAGTAGTTGTCTCAGCGTTACTGCAGCATTATATAATTGTTGTCTTGTTAAAATAAAATGTTGTAGTAGTTGTTGTTGCTACTGTTATAGATATTTTTGTGTTGTTATAACAAACTTTAATTCTTGTCAGGTTAACATAATAAAATATAGTGGCAGCTGTTGGGTAGTATTAGTATAAGTATTACATCACATGATTAAGCAGCGCAGAAATGGCTATTGTTGTTGTTGTAATGTTGGAGCAAGAGTTAGGAATTGTGGATAAGTTTTGCTGTTGTAGAATATTGCGTCTGTGGTTGTGTGTTAATAAAACGTTGTTGTTTTTGTTGTCGTTGTTGATGATATTGTTGTTGTTGATGATGATGTTGTTGGTGTTGTTGTTGTGGTTGATGATGTTATTGTTGCTTTGGTTATTGTGTTATTTGGGAAGATGTAGTTGTTTGTTGATGGTGTTACTGTTGCTGTAGTTGTTTTGTCATTAGGGAAGATGTAGTTGTTTATGAGAACTGTTGTACGTGGAGGTGTTGTTCAACTTCTTTGTGACGAGAAAGACGCTATCTCACATCATCTGATTTATCTGTTGACTGTTGTTGTTATTGTCATTATTATTATTATCATTTGTTGTTGTTGTTGTTAATATTATTGTTATTATTTTTATTATTATTAATTTTAATACTATTATATGCTGAAGTTGTTGTTGTTTGTTGTTGTCACTTGTTATTATTTGTTGTTTTTTATTGTCACATTATTATTTGTTGTTTTTTATTGTCACATTTTGTTGTTACTGTTTATTGTTGATATTTGTTGTTGTTGTTTTTATTTATGTGTTATTATATATTTTTGGTGTTGTCAGTAGTTTATTATTATTTGTTGCTGTTGTTATTGTTATCCGAAGTTGTTTATTGTTTATTGTTATTGTTTAGTAGTAGTAGTGATAAAAGAAATGGTAGTAGTAGTAGTAGTAGTAGTAGTAGTAGTAGTAGTAGTAGTAGTAGTAGTAGTAGTAGTAGTAGTAGTAGTAAGAGTAGTAGTAGTAGTAGTAGCAGTAGTAGTAGTATTAGCAGCAGCGGTAGTAGTATTAAAAAGTAGTAGTAGCGGTAGTAGTAGTAGTGGCAGTTGTTGTGGTGGTAAATAGTAACTGCTAACTGCTCTAAT
>NW_008705459.1:4872348-4874978 GCF_000326865.2 Helobdella robusta | reverse complement strand
AGCTATTTTGTTTCTTTGGTTGTTCATATTTGTATGTTATTTTGTGTCTTTTGTTGTTCATATTTGTTTATTATTTTGTGTCTTTGGTTGTTCTTGTTTGTTTGTTATTTTGTGTCTTTGGCTGTTCTTGTTTGTTTGTTACTTTGAATCTTTGGTCGTTTATGTTTTTCGTTTCATTGTTTTTGTTGCCCATATTTCCATATTCTTTTAGTTTTGTTTGTTGGTTCATGTTTGTTATCTATAATTTTGATTTATATTTTTTGAACAAATGTAAGAGTTGCCTGCTGGCCCTCGTGACTCATTGTTACCATTTATTTTTCATAAGTCACTCACGATGGTTTTTGCTGTCCGTCCTTGCTTATTTGAAGTCTTTATTTAAAATTTGTTTGATATTTTGCAAAAGTATTTCCCACTAAGCTTCTTGATGTTGAGTTTGAATTGGAAGAAGTATTTTTTTATTGTTTGAAAAATTTTAACATAACAATTATTTCAATTTTAAAATATTGAATTTTTCTTCAAGCATAATTCGTAATTACAAACACTTAAATCCTAGTTTTCTGACGGTTTGTTATTCACAAATTTTCATTCACCTCCGTCCGTATATCAAAACTCTCTCTCGCTCTCTTTCTCCATTATACGCTTGCTTCTTTATTTCCATTTTATATTGCATTATATTTCATCTATTTAACGATTCAATATTTATAACAATACATCGTATATAAGTTTAAACTTGTTGTATGTTTTAAAGTATATATCTTATGTATGTTTTAAAGTATATATCTTATGTTTTAAAGTATATATACATATGTTGTTGCATAATGTGAACTTATTGTTTATTTCTATATGTTACTTCGCTTATTTATCATATTTGCTCTCTCTATCTCTCTATTTCTCTCTTTCTATCCGTCTCTCTCTCTTTCTTTATCTACTGGAATAAGTAAGCTAAATATTCATCACAACTCATTTGCAAGGCAATTTTTCATTCCGTGCTCCATCTAACGAGGAGAAGTTGTTGATCTACTTGTTCCACAACTACGACCCAGTAGCCAGGGCGGTCCTTGATAACTCCAAACCCGTCAACGTCACCATCAACTTTCTGCTGCTCAGAATCCATGGATTGGTTAGTTAACTGGTTGTTGGTTGATTGCCTGTGGGTTGGTTGGTTGGTTTGTTGTTGATTGGTTGGCTATTGGTTGGTTGGCTGTTGGTTGATTGGCTGCTGGCTGATCGGCTGTTGGCTGATTGGCTGTTGGCTGATCGGCTGTTGGCTGATTGGCTGTTGGTTGAGTCGATTGTTTAGTATTTGGTGGTTATTTACAATGATGATATTCGTTTCTTGAATACGTTACGGTGTTTTAATAAATACTGACAGACTGTTAACAAAGAGACTACTTTACAAATGTGTAACCTACAATCGAGACGTATCTTATATTTTCATTAAAAAACATCTTTAAAAAATATGGAATACATTTTCAAATCATCAGCACAAGTTCCACTGATTTTGAAAATTACCAATAAAATCGTAATTAACAGAACATCAGAAACTTCGATGACATATTTTTCGAAACATTTGTAAAGGATGACCCCTTACTAAATAATTCAAGGGACAAATTTGAAAATTTGACCAAAAATGTCAGCAAAATCATTCAATAATTCAGTCAACGTCGCGTTGTTTTTCCATCCCTCTGATCCTTAAGATCCCTCCCGTGACACTTTTTCCACTTCCACTTGGTTTCAGATTCGATAAATACGGATGCTTTAATGTTTGACGTGGAAACATTCGTCTGCTCACGCGTCAAATGTTATTTTTCTATCTCCTCTCTTTCTCTCTCTCTCTCTCTCTCTCTCTCGCTTTCTCTTTCTGAATATATAATGTATAAATTATATATGAATAAATATATAGGTTTAAGTAAAATGTGTGTATTGTAGGTATTTGTTGGAAAATATGTGAAAATATTTTATAACTTTTAGTTTTATAACAATTTTTTGTTTCGTTAAATTTCATTTCCTTGGTTAAACAATTTTTTTCTTGTCGAAGCATAATAAAATTGTCACAGAATTCAATTGTCGCTGAAAAAATGTTTTTTCATTGGAAATTTCCAAAAAATGTTATAACACATCGACAAGTGCAGCATTGACACTCACCGAATCAAACTTCTCAAAAAACGCAGTTAACATATCGTTAAAGTAAGCTTTGAACAGAATTTACTATCATGCTTAAGTAACAATTCTAGAAGATTATTCAACTTTTTTTGCCCATTCTTACATTAATTTTTTATCATTCGATATTAATTTTTTAAATATGTGAAATTGGAACTATAAAAGGTTTAAAAGTCGGAAGATGTTGTGTGTAGTGGTAAATTCGATTGGTCCAGTTGATGCAATGAGTGGATTGAAATGCGTCGAGATCCCCATCTTTGTGTTTGCGTGCGTGTGTGTGCGTCTGTGTGTGCATGTGTGTGCCTTTGTGCTGCTATTGATACGTCTAAATATTAAAAATCAACCAATTAATTAATTAATTAATTAATTAATTAAGAGAGAAAGGATAATAATTATATTATTACTAAAAGGTAATAATTATTGTTAAAGCAATTGTAAAAACATTGCTGTCGTATCATAGCAATGAGAGA
>NW_008705459.1:4849121-4868304 GCF_000326865.2 Helobdella robusta | reverse complement strand
CTCATGTGGTGTGTTAGTTCATGAAGCGTGTTCGTTCACGGGATGTGTTTGTTCATAGAGTTTGTTTGTTCTTACGGTGTGTATGTCCATGGAGTTCGTTTGTTTACCAAGTAGGTTTGTTCGTGGGGTGTTTTTACTAAGGATGTGTTTGCATGTGGAAAGAGTTTATTCATGGAATGTGGTTTTGTAGAGTGTGTTGGTTCATGGAGTGTGGTTTTGTGGAGTGTGTTTATTCAAGGAGTGTGGTTTTGCGGAGTGTGTTTGTTCATGGGTGTGGTTTTGTGGAGTGTGTTTGTTCATTGGTGTGTTTTTTCATGGGGTGTGTTTGTTTGTGAGGTACTTTTGCCTAGGGTATATTTATAACTTGTGTTTCTACAATTTTCTTATTTTTGAAGCACATTAATATTTCTAATTTATTTGCAAATGATCAATTTTAATCTATTTTTATACAATTTAATTAATTTCCTTTAATTGTTTTTGCAATCGAAATATACATTTTAATATCTCGTCCTAACTTTTTCTTGCAAAATTTTAAAGCAATTAATTTATTTTCAGGGTACTTATATTTTTAATTTAATTTTTAAAAATAAACAAATCTATTTATTTCTACTTTCACTTTTTCTTCAAATTTAAATTAACTTTTAGCTTTTAAATATCAAATAGACTTCATAAAAATGTTTTTATTTTTTTTCAAAGATATCTTGGGCTATGAAGCGGCACAATGCTTATTTTTAAACAAACAATAAATATCCTGAAGATTGCTAACCGTTATATGAAGCTGACAAATGATCATCATCAATATTTTCGCTGTGTCTTTTTCTTTTTATTAACAACTTAGTTGACCTGAACTCTCAAATGCATCTGGAACATCCCATCAAACGTCATTGTCCATTCGTCCATTTCAAATATTGCTGCTGACTGAAAGGTTGATCATTGTATTACGTTATGAGATGTTGGTGGTTGATGGCTATGATACGAATGTTAGGACAGTGTGTTTGCACAATTTTTAAATTTTGTTCCTGATGTGATGGTGTTAATGTTGAAAATGCTGCTGATGTGTTGCCAAACGATTCAAAAACAGAAATGTAAACGTTTAATAAAAATTTAAAAAAATACATTAAGAAAAGTACAATGACCCTTTTTTTCGAGGTTTATATCAACAACTTCTATTTAGTCTCTTCATCTTTATCGCAGTGCTATTTTAATAAACGTCTGCTTATTTTCAAATTAAAATAATCATTGATCCATCACTGGGGTCACATCATCCTATTACATCACATTCACAACTCATGACATTAACTCGTCACATCAACTCGTCACATTCGTCATCAACCTTCCATCATTTCGTGTTAATGTCCTCAAAAACTTATCCATATTGGCAAATCTGCTTCCATGTTTATTGAAATTTTATTTAGAATTTCAGACCGAGTTGATTGAAGTATTGATATGTTTTTTAATCAACCACATCTGGAAAGCGTGCGTGAACTTTCTCTCTCTCTCTCTCTCTCTCTCTCTCTCTCTCTCTCTCTCTCTCTCGGATTGAAAAAAGGTTATATGAGAGGGCATGCAAAACTTCGAATTACCAAAAAAAATAACAACTGAATAAATTAAACTTAGGTAGGTTTATCAGTGGAAGATCCAGAGTGTGGAGTGGGGTGAGTGAGACATACACTCTCCACTAGACCATAAAAAAGAAAATAGAAAATATAGAACATTCTCTGTGAAAAAAAAAGGTTATCAACTTAAAATTTTGAAAAACTGGAATTAGCTAATAAAAGAAGTCGTCACTTTAGAGTTTTGAAAACCCTTCCATCACGGCAAAATTTTGGACACAGTGCCAAAATCAGGACTCGCCATTGGGGAATATTCGAGAATTTTTTTAATTGTAAAATATTTTCCGCTCGGTTTCTGTGTTGTTATTTTATGTTTATGTATTTATAAGTTCTATGTATGACGCATGCGTTGGTGATGTTAGTATTGTTGACGTGATGATGTTAGTGTTGTTGATGTGATGACATTAATGCTGTTGACGTGATGATGTTAGTGTTGTCGATGTGATGATGATGTTGTTGTAGTTGAGGTAATGTTAATGTTGTTGTTATAATAATGTTGATGTTGTTGTTGTAGTCGTTATTATGACATTGAGTTGTTAATGATTTTTGTGATTATGATGTTAGTGTTGTGGTGACGATGACATTGACGTTTGATTAAACCCAATACGTGGATGGTACGCTTGTGTCGATGCGTTGCTGTAGTTGTTTGTCGTTGTAAGTATCGTTGCGACGAATAGATTGATTGAGGAGTTGTTCTTAATGCTATTGATGTTGTGATGTTGTTGGTTTCTTCTAGCGTTGCTGTCATGTTAATGTAACACGGATGCTGTTTTATTGATATTTTTGCAATGTTATTACGCTCATCAAATTCTGACAGTTTTCTATTAGTCTCTGAACTACGTTAGGTCGGATTGATGGGCATTTATGAAAATATGCGCTTTATTGCTTCAACATATGTGAATGTCTATGCACCTATTTGTGTGTGTGTGTGTGTGTGTGTGTGTGTGTGTGTGTGTGTGTGTGTGTGTGTGTGTGTGTGTGTGTGTGTGTGTGTGTGGTGCCGATCATGTCTTGGTCTATAAAAAAAAATACACATTAATTAAAAATTACTCATCTGTGAATAAATCCTAACTCATGCATATATAGAACTTGCATGGGCTAAATACGTCAGAGTATAATTGAAGCATGGGTGGGAAATATATGAATGGTCCCTTTTTGTAATTTCTTTTCTCATATATATGTGTAACACACACAGATGGCCCGGCAACTCCTTAATTGTAACGAATTATTAGACATAGTAATTCTGTTTCGGTTTTTTTTCTTCAAAGTTTACCTAGCTTTTAACTTCAGCATGAACTGTGAGTGCAGTTATCAGTTATCTTTAACGATATCTTCTAACTCCAAAATATCAGTAAAAAGTTTTGTGTTAAAAGTTTTTAAATCTTCAATAACGAAATTTGAACATTAACATTTTTGTTTTAGTGGGAGTTTTGCTAGATTTTTATTTCAATTGTTAGAGGGCAAAAAAACTTTTTAAAAACACCTGAAAAAGCTGAATTAATCGAAATAAGAGCTGGCAATTGTACATACAAAATATTTATTTATAGAAATGTAAACATTATTTTGGAGTCATGTTTAAATGGCGTTTAAAATATAAATTCTCGATAATTTCTCAGTTTCTTTTTATAGTTATGTACGTTAAACAGATAAATTCGTATTAATTAATCGCTCTGTATATAAATATGTAGTTATTCGAATCCGGGATCAATGTTGTTTTTTTGATTGCTGGGTGTTCTTCATCCATTCGTCAGGAAGCAGATAAAAATTGTAGACCAACAAAATGAGGTGAGTGTCGTTTTTTGCCTGATGATAAGACACTTGGATACTTTTGTAGTCGGCTCATGTTCATCGTTAAAAAAATTATTTATGGATGAAAATTGTTTTCATCGATGCGTCATTCATTTATAATGATTTCTATAAAATATAATAATAAATTGACAAAAAGATTGATGATAATGTCAACAAAGAGCAGCAAAGAAGAATTGAATATCATTATTAAAACATCAGATGTGCAAATTTTTACATGACGATTCCAAAAGTGATTTTAAAAATGTTAAATAGAGTAAAAAAATTGTTGAGTTACACGTTTTTAATTAAACAAGATTTTCACTAGGGCATATGGTTGTAAGACAGATATATCATAGATATACCAGTGATAGCGTTTCTGAGCATCTATCCGTCATGTCTTTGGCAAAATATTTTACATTTTTTTGTGCCGTCTGCCATGTGTGTGTGTGTGTGTCTGTGTGTGTGTGTGTATGTGTGTGTGTGTGTGTGTGTGTGCGCTTGGCAATAAAAATAGGATGCTCTATCTAGGAACCGTTATGAAGGATTGCTCGTGTCACGCGTCTGCTGTGACTTTCGCGATGATATTTACGTTGTTGTTTATGTTGTTGTTATTTATGTTTTGTTGATGGTCGTATTTTAGTTGTTTATTTTGTTGAAGTTGTTTATGGTTTTGTTTATGTTGTCGTTGTTTATGTTGTAGTTTTTAATTCATTGTTTTTTATCATGTTTATGTCGTTGTTTTTTTATTGTTGTTTTTCCACATCTTCTTGTTTATGTGTTGTTGCTCAAGTTTGTGTTGTGTGTGATGTTGTAATGCGGCATTTAGGGCAGCATTTATTCATTTGATGTGAAGTTGTTATGTCTTTTTTTGTTAAACCTTTTGATATTTCGTTGTTGTTGTTGCTGCTGTTGTTGTTTGTATGGTTGTTTGTTGTTGTTGTTGTAATTGTTGTTGTGTTGTTGTTGTTGTTAACAAGTCGATGTGTTACTGTGTTGCTGGGTTGTTAATGTCTTTTGTGTTGATATATTGGTGCGGTGTTGTGTTGTTATTTTGCTTACTCCTGGTGCTTGCTTGCTGCGAAGTAGGTTCCTATGAAATTCAAGTCATTTATCAATGTCTGAGACTGAACGATTCAATGAATAATGAACATGATCCGAATTTGAAAAAAGTTTCGAATACACAACTGAAAATTTAAAAAAAAATTCATTTAAATTTATTAAAAAAAAGTTTCAAGCATATTTTCGTTTGACGTCATAGGTGTTAGGAATGTATGGCGTGACGTACCCGGGAAATAATAGTTCAATTAACAATCGCATGAGCAAACAACATGAAGGGAATCTGTGGGTGCAAGTCGGAACACGCACACAACCTCTCATTGTTTGTTCGTTCGTTCGTTTGTGTGCTACTTCATAAAAAGTGCATGCAAACAAATCATATCAGCTCTTCAAAAATTTGTGTTTTTTTCAATTTCCCTCCATATTTTGATATAAAACATCAAATTATTTAAATAAGTTTCTATCACAACTTAGTTTTTAAAATCATTTTACTGCATGTTTTTTAAATTATTTTTTCACGTGACCCCATTGCAAATTATTTTGAGTTTTTAACATTCGATCACTTTTACAAGTCGATAGCATGCAATTAACTCCAAGCATGGAATGCAGTGTAGACATTGACTTTTAATAGAGTTAGACGCAAAAAATATGACTTTATATGCACAAATATGTTTTTACATGCAATTATATATATATACATATATATATATGAATATATATATTTATCTATTTATTTATATTACATAGTTTTATTAAATTTATTTTGTGTGGGTTAATTGCAAAACATCAACAACAACAACAATAACAACAACAACATCAAAAACATCAACAACAACAACAATAACAACAATAATATTAATAACAAAGCCAGCTTCGTCAATCACTCAAGTAGGAAGTGATTCCCGCCGTCAGGAGCACATGTCGTCAGACTTCCTTAATATGGAGAGTTTTTATTTTTTCATGGGTGCGCTCACTTTTCAATCATTCTCCGACCTTCAACATTTGCCCATCTATCTATCTATCCATTTGCCCATCTATCTATCTATTTATCCATCTATTCATTTGCCCATCTATCTATCCTTTCATCCATCTATCTATCTATTTGCCCATCTATCCATTTGCCCATCCATCTATCCATTTATCCATCTATTCATTTACCCATCTATCTATTCATTCATCCATCTATCCATTTGTCCATCCATCTTCATCCATCCATTCGTCAAACAGCCATCATAAACTTTAACATTCCTAAACATACATCAAACAAATTAAAAATTTTAAATTAGTTTAACTTTTTAGATTTTTTTTTGTTGACCGGCTAAAGTTGCGGCGATCCTTCCTACAGACTGACAACTTTTTGCAATATTTGTGAAATTGCTTATCCACATTTAAAAAAATTTTTTGTGTTAGGATTTTTTTTGTCAAGTTGAGTTGGATTATTTATAAATAAAGATTTAAATAAAGAAATTAATGAGCTAATTAATTATATTCTACCAAAATTATTGTTTCACTAATCATTCATGATTGTTAAAACCTGGTTCGTTTGTTCAGGCTCTGAAAATCAATTTGTGCACTTCGCAGACTCACATAATTACAAAATGAAAAATACAATTTCAACTATAATACTGTTTGTAATTTCGACGACTACTTTGATGACACTGACGAACGACTATGATGGCACACAACAATGATGATAATAATAGTAACGATGATGAGTGAATGATGTTGTTGATGATGTTACGATGATGATGTGGTTGATGATTGTAGCCTGGTATCTTGTGAGATTAATGATGACGCTGTTAATACAAAAATATTGCCAACCAGCCGTGCCCATCATAACACAACAACACAAAAAACACCCGACACATTCACTCATAACTACAAATATTTTACGTCAAATATTTTACAGTCAAATAAACTGTTCCCAAAATAAATGCATTCATACTAATAATATTCACTCACAAAATAAAAATTAAACCAAATCAAAAACATCTACAAATAAATAAATTTCCACATATTTTCAGGACGAAAGAAGCCAAGTTCTGACCACAACAGGTCTGGTCATAGCGGTCAGTTGTCTGTTTTTTGCTTGCATCATCATGTTTTAATAACGTTGCTACTGAGTTTAAAATAACTCTTTTTTTTATATTTGATACATTTGAAACTATTCAAAAAATCGTTTTTTAAATGAAATCGTTTCAAATATAAATCAAATTTTGAGCAAGGTGTGTAATACATGATCCGACAAAAAATAAACTTAACGTGCAATCACCTTCGCTGGCTGGTTTGCAAAACTGTGGGCATGTCTCTGCGAAGAAAAATTTTTTTTCAACTATGATTGAAAATATTTTACTTCAAAAAGAAAATATCTTCGATGAAATATTATCAATTCTCTAGTTCACTTAATTGCTCGTATAATCATAAAAAATTTCATTTTTTAATCTTTAATGATTTAATTTTTCAACAAGCTTTCCGTCATTTATACACTGTTGAATTGCTGTCTTAAATAAAAAGTTGTTGGCATATATTTGAAATTTTTTTAAATTAATTAATTAATTAACAGATCATCAATTTATTAAAACGTGTGTTTTTAATTCATCAACGTTTTAAAATTTTATTAGTTTAGTTACTGGCAAACTATCCATCCATTCATCCATCCATTTGTTTCAATATTGGTTAACAGTTTATAAATCTTATGTTTAATTTTCAATGTAATCATTCATAAATTCATCCACCTATCCGGCCATTCATGCACTCATTCATTCAGCCATGCATTTACTATCTATCCATCCATTTATTTGTTTATTTGTCCATTCCATTCATTCATCTATCAAATCTTCATTCATTCACCTACCCATCTATCCATCTATTTAACCATCCATCCCTCCATCCCTCGACCAGGAATGGTACGATGAAAGACTAACATGGGACCCGCAATTATTCGGAAATCTAAGCGAGATCATCATCAAAGCTGACAAAATTTGGTTACCAGAATTGGCTGTAATGAACGGGTCAGTGCAAATGTTTAGTCATGTGTGTGTGTGTGTGCGTGTGTGTGTGTGTGTGTGTGTGTGTGGTGTGTGTGCGTGTGGGAATGTTTGTGTGAGGTTTAATAACATGAGAAAAAGTGATTATTGGAAGACATGCGTTTGCGTTGAAACGTGAAATATGCACTCGTCTGGATATTCAATCTAGCCAGACAGTGTTTGTAATAATTCGTGTTTATGTATAAGTCTTGATATCCAGATAGATAGGTTTTGTTTGTGCGAACTGGGAAGATGTACACACTGATGCGTGAGTGTTCGCGTTAATGTGTGGTTGCATAAGGAAGGGTGTTTGTTCAGTTTTTGGGTTAATCGTTACGTGTCTACATTGTTCTTTTTTAATCTTGTCAAGCTGTGCGCATTGGGAAATTTAACATAAATTTTTGTGGAATTCTTCCAAGTAGGAAAGTATTTCGTAGAAAAGAATGCATATTGTTGAAAATAGAGTTTATCTCTAAAAAGTATTTTCACTGTTTTGTTATTATGTCTTTATTGCAGATAAACAAATTTAAAAAAGTCTTTTTTTTTATTACTTGAATTTTTTATTTCAAATTTATTTTTACAATTCAAGATATGCTGGAAACATTTAGAAATAAATTCAACAAACTGTAATATTTATGCTAAAGTCGAGGTAAGAAGGTTTACTATAATAGATAGTTATCAGTTATCAGCTAACTTAACAGTCCAACTGATTTTTATCTCTTATTCAAGTTATTAAGAAAATTATTGAAAATAATCACCAAACAATTATTCTCAATAATAAATCATTTTCCAATCGCTAATATTTTACGAAACATCCTTCTTTGCTTATTATCGTTTTGCATGTTTTTTAGTGTAACTTATGTTTTTAAAAATCCAATTGTTATGACATCAGTTGTTACATAATTTGAATGAAAACAATTTTATTCTAAGCAAAAAACTAGCAGAGCAGCGTCAATCTGAGTCTAGTGAAGATATGTAATGAAGGCAAGATGAAAGTGAAAGAGTGAATGAATGGTGTTTTTGCCGAATGTGCAATCTCGATTGGATCTTCGTTATGTTATGACTGCCAGTTGAGAATGTCCCAAATAAATTATGACTGCCATCCACTCAGCGATCAATTCCGGAAAACCAGTTTCTCTATTTTTCACTTTTTGTTTCTTT
Organism: Helobdella robusta; assembly: GCF_000326865.2. Taxonomy (NCBI): domain Eukaryota; kingdom Metazoa; phylum Annelida; class Clitellata; order Rhynchobdellida; family Glossiphoniidae; genus Helobdella; species Helobdella robusta. Next base: position 4,859,660 of record NW_008705459.1, on the reverse strand, counting down.
CAAACAAAATAAAATGGCCTAAATAAAATCAATAAGGAATGTTAAGCAAGCAAAAAAATTACAAAACAATTTGAGAATAGTTCAATTTTACACCTAAAATATTTTGAACTGTACGACACTGGTATAAACATTTATCAATTTCAAATGAAACAAGGTAAGTTCCAGCTTTCAGGCTCCTAACCATACAATTTTTAAAATATTTCATTTTTTTTCTTCGGCACCACCAAAAGATTTGGATTATGGTTAAATCTGTTTTTTTTCTTTTTCCACGAAATAGCTGATAAACTCGTTGCAACTTGAACATTATACGATCAGATCACGTTTATTTAATTCATTCATTAATATTAATTCTTTGAAATATATTAAAAAAGTTAATTATTTTTTAGTACTCAAACAAACGCTACACCTATGGGGACAAAATTTTTGAAGCCTTCGTCTGCTTTCATCACAATTCAATTTGAATAAAGATTTATTTTTAAAGTTAGTTCATTCTCAAAAGCTATTAATATTAATAAAAATTTCAAAAGTATTATTTTCATGAATTTTTTCTTTAATTTTCTTAAAAAGTTTAAAAAGCGCGCGCAACGACAGATGCAACAGTTGATGACAACCTGGCAACAGGATGTTGATGCGTGGCAGTGCACGTGCGTGTTGCAGATACAAATGAGGAACAATAGTTGTGAACTTCGTTGATTACGAGTAAATAAACGACGTGTTGTTGCAACGGCCTACGCGACAGACGACACTTAATTACAACACCAGGCAGACCATCACGAAATGATGTATCAAAAAGTCACGCTTCTAATATTTCACGCATTGCGCAGCACGGAAAATCTGTTTTTTTTTTTTGTCAGCGATGTATAATTAAACATTTATAAAGAAACTGCCAAGATTTTTCGAAAAAACTGCAAATTTTCAGCTTTTCCTAGTTTAGCTTCCAACTTTTTGTAAAAAAAAAACAACAAAAATTTGACAATGAATATACATTGGTAATTAAAAAAGTTTTGACTGTCTTTATTGCAATAATTTCAATGGCAACAATGTAATGTCAATATTTCGTCCATAAGCTGAATCGTAAAATTTTTACATCCAGCCGTCAAGAAGCAAGTAAGCAAGCATCGTTCATTATTCCAGCTATCACTGAAAATTAAAAACAATTTTTTTTGGCAAAAATTGTCACTCAGAAATATGAAAAATTCGTCTTTGTAAGCTAAAAAGTAATGTTTTCTAAATTGAATAAAAGTTTCGGTGCTGCTGAATGTCAACGCAAGGATGAAAGTTATGAAAGTTATTTTGAATTACAAGACTCTCACAGCAAATTAATACTAAATTTTACTATTTCAAATAAATTATTAACATTGCTACCTGACAAATTTGATTTTTTAAATGTTCACGAACTTCGAGTTGAGAAATTTAAATATGGTAGAAATGATGGTAAAAATACAATTTATAAAAAAAACATGTTGGCAATCAAATTTAGAGCCATGTTTTACAAAATGTAGCTAACATTTGATGTGACGTGATAAACCCTTAACATTTCTGAGAACAATTCCGTCTCCTTACAAATATTTTTTTGACAAAAATCTATTCAATTTAAGTGCCATGGGAAATCACATTTTACCATTGGTCCTATGCTGGCTACATCTTGTTGTCGTGTCTTGAATGTTAAAAAAATGGACATGCGTGTGTGTGTGGTGTGTGTGTGTGTGTGTGTGTGTGTGTGGTATTTGTGGGGTGTGTGTGGGCTTGTGTGTGTGTGTGTGTGTGTGTGTGTGTGTGTGTGTGTGTGTGTGTGGGCGTGTATGTGTACATGTATTTGTGTGATCAAATAAGGAAAACGAAGTTAAATTGAAGTGCTCGTTATTCTTCCTCATAAGAGATATTACAGTGAAGAAATAAACGTCCAGCAGTTACATACGTGAATATTTTTGTTTGACAACGACAATTTACATTTCACGGGCAGATGCGATCGTTGAAGGGATAGATAGGGCTGACAGACAGGAAAGACAACGTACTTTCTTACATCTGACTGCTCGATTATAGATAAATTTTCTCAGCGTTAAACCTTTTTTAAGATTTTGCAATTTTTTTGGAATTAATTTCTATTTAAACAATCTTGTTTTAAATCATAATTTTAATTGAATATTTAAAATGTTTAAAAAATGTTGGAAACTGTAGAAAATGTTTGCCCCATATATGATGTTAAAATTACACATTTTATAAATTTATAGAATTTTGTTTGGAAGCAGCTTTTAAAAGTTGTCTTTGTCAACTTCTTATCACTCATGTTTGCAGTCGTAATGAAAGATAAGAAAAAATATCTGAAGAAAGAACAATACTTTAATAAATGTTCGGTTATTAGTGCACTTTTGCTTATTTCACAAGATTGATATTGTCTCTGGATGCATGTCCAAGATAACATTAAAAGTAAGGACTCTTTTATGGAAAAATACGTGTGCGGAGATTTCACCATTAATCTAATCCATCTGGAAGACAGAGATAATTGTTGATGACTTGCTGCTAATGCATGGCGGCCAGCCAGCGGGGAATTTTTGACGGTTTAATGACTTTGCGTTTTTTATTTAATTTCGTTTTCTATTTGATTTTGTTCAATGATAAACAAAATTTTATATTTACATTTTTAGTTTCCAGGTTCATATTTCTATTTTTGATTTTTTTAAACTTTGAAAATAAATAAAACCAATGATTGTAGAGGGTTGGTTGCAGCGTGCATCTAGCAGTCTACCAAGTTTAAATAGTAGTAACCGTTAACAAAATTGGTCACTCTTTAACTTATACAAAAATATTTACATATGTAAAATATTATAATCTTTTTAATAATGCCAACAATTCATAAATTTTTCACTGTCGCTTACGTGCAACGACGTAGCTTTTGGCTTGGTTGATTTGTTCATTAACTTAGTTAATTAATTGCTTCCCTTAGTTCTATCAATCCATTGTAAAAATTTCATATAAATATTCAAACCTTTGTCAAAAATAAATGATGAACTTTACAAATAATTTTTTTAAATATTTATTTATTCTACATGTTGTTGGTTTAAACTTCGTTTTTAATTCTAAGTACAGTTTCAGATTTCAAGTCTCGTCCATAATGTTTGACATTTTTTAATTCTAACCATTAAGATAATGCGTGGTACGCTGTTTCTAGGGGCTAGGTATTGCGACAATTTATTTATTTCTCGGAGACCAAAATTTTTTAAACTAAGGGTAGTCTTGAAAATAATCTCAAGACGTATGAAGCTAATACTTTTATATTTAAATTTAAGTTGCCCATGGCAACCAATTTCAACATAGCTTCTCTTCTTGACTATAAAAAATTTACTGTTAAAAAGTAATGAGTGTTCTGAGTTGAATTCTATATAATATTATATATATGCGTGATATATAAATACATTTTTTTTCTAATTTTTATTTTTTGCATAGCAAATTCATTCAAACTTCAAAAGTAGAAATACGCACCCAACAAAATTTAAGTAAACCAAAACTCCAAGCACATAATCAAACCTTAAACCGTCACTGGATGTATCAATAGATGAAATCTTCCCCATCGAAAGTGTAATAGTGAGATAGTCCATAAAACTTACTTAGTTATTTAATAATGAACATTTCAAAATTGAATATTTTTGATTTGACTTTTTTTTAGTTGTATTTACTTATTGCTGAATTGTAATGTAAAAAAATGCACTCGCTGATTTCGTGTACAATTGAAAGTTTAAGACTGATTATGAACAGCGACTTATTTTGATATTTAACGATTGAAATTTTCATTAAAATGCTTGTACGATATACGCTGAGTTTTTTTCGAATTCTCATTTTAAAGGCTTTGCTAGTGTTTGTAAATATCTCTATGTAGGCTTTAATTAAAAGATGAGATTAACCAGCAAACAGTTAAATTGATGGCATTTGAAAAGTTGCGAACTATAAAAACTTTTAAAAATATCTGAATTTTATTTTTTTTAATCCAAATACTTATTAAGATTATTTTTATTAGTTTAACATAAACCTATTTATATAAGAATGCTATTTCTTATTCACATGAACTTTACATAAGCATCGGATTCTCGAATTACAAGTATGATTGCTTATCTTCTTCATAAGTAGCAGCAGTAAAAATTATAAAGCAAAGTTTGAATAAATATTTATATTTTGTCAAATCTAAAAATGCCAACAGAGCAGAAGAGTTGATGCCGGATTTTGAGCGGATTCGAATCCTGCTGCAGTACGACGGCAAGTTGCACTGGGAGCCTGGTGGCATCTTCAAGACGACGTGTGACATCGACATTGCCTTCTTCCCATTTGACGCCCAGCACTGCCCACTGGTCATCGGCGCCTACTCCTACTACAGCAACAGGATGAACATCACCAACGCGTCCAACGTCGTCTCCTCGCACAACTTCCGAGTGAATGGCGAGTGGCAGGTTTACGACACGGAAGCAAACTGGAACATCACCAAATTGGATGGATCACTTGACGACTGGCTAGGTTCATTGTTCTTCGCTTTCAACATTAATAATATAATTTCACTAACCATGAAATTTTAAAATATTTTTATTTTAGGAATTTTGAATTTAGTTGTTCAATACCACCTAAAAGATCGAAAAAATAAGATTTCAATTCAATGTTAAGCTCAGTGATAGCTATACATACCCTTGAAAGAAAATTCAAATACTGTGTTGTTACTGTTGTAGAGACTTTGTTGCAAATGTAAATAATCTCTTCTACCAAATGCTTTTATCATAATAAATAATAGAACGTTTCGCGTCAATAGAATGTTCCGATTTATAATATAAGACTGAATGATGGTGATTTTTTTACTGATAGTAATTTTTGTTACCACATCCAACTTTACTGCAGCGTTACATAAAAATTCCTCCAGGATATTCGCACGTTGTTTTCACGCTGCATTTAAAAAGAAGGTACAAGTTCTACATCATGAACATTGTCCTTCCGTGCGTCATGCTCTCCGTTCTCATCATGATCGATTTCTGTTTGCCTCCAGAAGCTGGAGAGAAGATAGCCTTGGGCATCTCAGTCCTGCTGGCATTCACTGTCTTCCTGCTCATGATCGCTGATAACATTCCGAGGACATCATCGGCCATTCCTCTCATCGGTTAGTTCGCCGCCATTTTTCAACTTCAACATTGTTCCAACCGGAACAAATTTTGTTTTTCACGTTCAAAAATATCGTCTGCGACCCGTTTTTGCATGCTAATATAAGATTTTAAATAATTATTAGCACATTCAGATTAATTAAATTTTCATATCTTCAAATTTTTCAAAATTTTAAAGCATGTGTATTGTATGATTTTTGGTAAAAAAAATTTATTGAACAAGACTAGGTTAATAAAAAGGAACGTCCTTAACAACAGTTATGTCCCCAAACGCGCGAAAACAATTTTAAAAAAAAAAAAAAACGCTTGAATCTCATAAAAATAAAATCCCGAGACTGAGTTTTTTGGCGAGCAAATTAGTTTTTCATACATGCACATCCCTACCATCTCCAGACACTTCCTTTTTTATTTACAGACGTCGTACGCACACCCACTTAGCATGCGATTTGTTTATGGAAACTCACCGAGTGCTTTCTTCTTATTAGCATTTGTATTCGTTGATTTAGCATGGGGATGGGGCTTGCTGTAGAAATACTGTCACGAAACAATGTTATAGGAAGGCATAAATTGATTTTTATCTTCACTTAATAATGAACGAATATGATATTTTCATCAGAGACTCGTGACCAAGAATAATTTTTTAAAAATTTGAAATGCAATTGGTATTTATGAAAAAAAGTTGTTTGTTATATTTATTAATTATTTATTTATTATTGTATGTTTTTTTATTTAATTATTCCCAGAAATAAACTTTAAAAAATGACCAATTAAACAAATAAATTAATTCTTGCAGTGACCTACCTGATGTCGACCATGTCACTTGGCACCATCTCCATCTGCATGACGGTCCTCATACTGAACATGCACCACAGGGGTCTCAGAGGTTACGGAGTACCTTACTGGCTGGGAAAGATTTGCTTTAGTTATATCGCTAAATTCGTTTTCATCGAGACACCATATTGCGATTGGCCTTACTACACGACAAATCGATATAAACCCCAAGAGAAAAGATTGAAAATTTCAAGAAATAATTCGAAAAATTACGAAGTTGAAGGTTTCGACAAAAAAATTAACACTTCTGAAAGGAACAACAAATTGATGGAGAGCAAATTTCGAAACAGAAAAACATGCCGAGATTTGCTTAACGAAGAGATGAAATTTCAAAGCAAACAACCTATGCCCTTGGAGAGTGTTTCTTTGTGTAAATCAACTGCGAAGGAATGTTCAACAGAATCTAATCTTTTAAAATATGATTCGGAGAACTTCCAAAATAAAAATTTGATAAATTCTAGTAAGTATCTAATTAAAAATTTTAACGGAAATAAAGTGAATAAACAAGTCCCAAATTTTTCATCGCAAAATTCTCAAAATTATGAAAACGAGGTGATATGGAAGAAACATAGTGACTGCACCAACTTGACATCATTCATAGATCCATTATCAAAATTATCCGCCCGCAATTTGTCCTCATCTTTTAAAAATTATTCCTCCGCGAAGAGAGAGTGTAGAACAGCTAACAACTCGTTGGATAATGCAGATGGAAACTTCATCAGCAGTCCCCAACAGTCAGACTTGAATAATTTTGGTAACTGGGAATTTTCATGTAGCACAACAAAACAGGGTACAAACTCGCTCAAGTTTTCTTCTGATTATTTTCCTTGGTCGACGTGGAACGCAGGCATCAACCCAAACCTAACTCTGGAAGATGAAACAAACGCAGTTGCTATGAATGTCAATTTCAAAAAGTCTAAACCCAACAGGATTTCAAACTGCAAAATATCAAGAAAAATTAAATCTAACTCTATAAATCAATCAATTTTGGAATTGAATCAAAGTGTGTTGATCGATAAAAGAAGCTGTGAAAACAAGGAAGGTTCTGCTCATTTACACTCGAACCGTGCCAACCCAACAAAAACCATTTCTTCGGAAACAAGTAAAAAAGATCTTTCACATAATAAAATTTCGCCTGATAACCTAACGAAGCGACCGACGTATAACATGCACAACATCCACGCGGCAGACATGAAACAACTGAACGTTGAATGTTTCAACAATAAAAATGAAAAGCTCTTGCAGCGTTTCGACTGTTTGGATCGCCACATTTCAAGCAGGCTGCTGAGGAGATTGCATCCAACGAACAAATGTCGAACAATTCCTCAAGGTAAACGTGAAGACAAGTCTAATAATGGAAGTTTTGACGAGCCAAGAAACAAGGTCACAGATGAACACCAGAACAGCTCTGCCGACGAATGTGATAACGAAACAGTTAACGAAAGAGACGTTCAGTCAGATGAAGAGAGCAAACCGAGTTTAAAACGAAACAGCATCAAAGAATGGCGGGAGCTAGCGAGGGTACTCGATAGATTTTTCTTCTGGATACTTTTTAGTTTGATGGCATTCTCTTCCTTTTTGATACTACTGTTCCCGAAGTACACAGGTAATGAGGTCAATCTACACGACTCCATGTGATTCTTATTGAATTGTTCGAAGTACACAGGTAATGAGGTCAATCTACACGACTCAATGTGATTCTTATTGAATTCTTCGAAGTACACAGGTAATGAGGTCAATCTACACGACTCCATGTGATTCTTATTGAATTGTTCGAAGTACATAGGTAATGAGGTCAATCTACACGACTCCATGTGATTCTTATTGAATTGTTATTTGAAGAAACTAATTGTGAATTGTATTAGCACAAATTTTACTCAAGAAACTTTTTTACAGTTTTTACAATGATTTTATCAACAGAGGTAAAAGTGTTAATGTTAATGGTGAACTTCAAATATCTTTTCTATTGAAAATTGTAAAAAAAAAGTTATAAACATATCATATAAAAATTTCAATAATTCGTTTAAAAAAAATTAGTTTATCGAAAAATTTCAATAAGCCGAAGTCATCCATTGGCGATAGAGACAAATACGGAATTTTATAATTTGCTTGCACATTTTTTTAATTGGCCACGGAATTTTTCATACCTAAGTGTGTTTGTTGAAGCACTTGAATATATTAAACGATATTTTGCATTAGCATTCGTGTGAATTGAACGGGTGTGCAGAAAACACCTGGCTTTTGGCATTCTGTCCGGAGGAATATGTTTGCAACAAATGCATTGAAATAACTTTGAATGAAAATGAATATGAATAGGAGCGGAGAAAAATTAGTTGCTGATATGGTCGATCGATCAGTTTGCTGTTGACGCAGTTGAATGAATGATGACAGGAAAGGGAAATAATGAAGATGATGAACGGCCAACAAGCGCACATGGCGGGATATTTTAAATATAGACTACCACTACTCTTGAAGAAACGCGTAGTCAAGTCAGTGAACCGACAGCCGATGAATAGAAGATAATTTAAGAAAAACGTGCTGAGCCGGAATAAGGTTCAGCAAATGTTGAACGCATATAATGATGGATGGCTACAGACGACGCTCCAATCGTAGATGAATTGTGAGTTGCAGTAAATTAAAAATTAATATAATTATTAAATGTAAAATACACTAAAAATTTGAATATAGATTACATATAATTTTATTCAACTTTAAAACTCTACTTTCGTTGATTTCAATATGCAAAGACTTCCACACATTCTCTAAATGTCCGACAGCATCATATACTTTGCTAATGATTTCGTTATTCTTACTACGATAATCCTTTTTACCAACTGACTTATAACATTGTTTAGCATCTGTGACCGCTTCTGAAATCTGTCATCTCTGAAAGAACGTGTCAGACATAATAAAATAAAAAAATGAAATTTAAATCCATGATTTATTACCATAAATAGCACATCAAAGTTAAACAATAAATGAAATCTGTCATCGTGTGCTTGTCGTGAGATGGCGTATGACGAAATATTCAACCTGTGTGTGACTGTGTGTGTGTGTGTGTGTACGTATGTGTAAATGTGCGTGTGTGACTGTATGTGTGCGTGTTTATGTGAGTCTACGTGTGAGTGAATCAGAAAAATCCATCATTCATCATATTTATTCGATTTGAAATTATATTGGAACTAGGCAAATGTTTATCTGCAAGTCTGTGGACAGAAAGTGGTGTGACGTCGAGACATTTCAAACAATATCATCATACATGAACAGCATTAAAAAGCAGACAAATGAATGATTGTTTGCTATTTAATTTAATTAAATAAAATGAAATAAATTTAAATGAAAATCGGCAAAACAAAAACGTGTACAAAATAAATAATTCAACCAGGAACAACTCGACACGATCATTAAATTAAATCTATTAACATCTTGAATTTAATTCATCCAATAATATTCCGTTTCACTCATTATTTCGAAACAATAAAAATTAACGTCCATTAAAAAGGTTTACATAGACATACCTAAATATGAAAAATATTCTTAGGCAAATATATATATATATATATACATATATATATATATAAAACCTATCATCATAATCTATTTAATGTATATACTATATATATATATATATATATATATATATATATATATATATATATATCAATACGAGAATGTCAGCACAACAATAGTGGCAAAACAAACAAACATACAAACGACCAAAAAATAAGGAGGAGGAGCTACTATGAAGCGAGGCACTTTGAAATCATTGAAAACTTTTTGAAAAGCTGATTAAAATATACAAGCGATACCTACCGTTGACAACATTTAAAGGAAAAAAAATTACGAAATAAAAACGATGAATCCAAATGAACGACGACGTATCACTCATTGAGTTTGGAGACCACAATCAGTTGATATGCATGCAAGGACATCTGCGTCAATAAAACGTGACCCTTGTGATGTGAGGAATAGAATAAAATGTCCGAAATATCATATAAAATGTAACTTTCCGTCAAACAAGGCACAGCTTTCATGGGCTGAAAAATTAAACATAATTCGAGGGCAGGTACAAAAACACATGAAAGCGGTCAGTCGTTACGTTACTGAGTTTGTTGAACTTTTTGAAATTGAAAAAATCGAAATTCTAAAAAAGTTGATAAGTTACAAAAAAAAATTAATAAATAAATTAATAAAAATGAAATAGATAAAAACAGATAAATAAAAAAAAAAAATAAAAAAAACATGATCACATATAAACGCATCACCTGAAGTGTCAATCTCATCTTCAAAAGGGCATTGGACCGTGCTGGTCGTCCGTCACGAAAACGCGCATCAATTACAATAGAATACAGCGGTACGTTCATTATCTCGGAAGGACACCATTAAACAATGCAATGCAAGTTAGTCATTCATTTCATTTATTTGCATACTTCATCCATTCGTACATAAATGATACATTTTTTTATTATATATTTATTGATATATATATATATATATAGTTTATAATATTATATATGCAAATTTCATTGAAATTGTTTGCCCATTTTGCATTAATTAACTTCTTTATAAGACATTC
>NW_008705459.1:4846011-4849071 GCF_000326865.2 Helobdella robusta | reverse complement strand
AATTATTTTACCAAACATTTTATTTAAATTACATTATTTTATTCATATAATCTACATAAACTTTAGTTATTATGATATTTACAACAAGGTTAATTTATTTCACAATTTAATACATATTTTATTTTCTATATTTTCACATTTTACATTAAACATTTATTTTAATTAAATTATATGTTTAAACAATATTTAGGCTCTGAAGATGGCATTACGCCGAAACAGCGATGTTAGCTTTATTCCAGTTTTAGATAAATATGAACTCAAACAATACCGCCTCGTTGAATGTCTTATAAAGAAGTTAATTAATGCAAAATGGGCAAACAATTTCAATGAAATTTGCATTTCTGAAAACCTCGTTCCTAAATATTATATATATATATATATATATATATATATATATATATATATATATATATATATATATGTATGTATGTATGTGTACGTATGTATGTATGTATGTATGTATGTATGTATTTATGTATGTATGTATGTATGTATAACAACAATTCATATCTTCCAGTCAATTTACTAATAAATAACTCTATTAAAAAAATCAACTTTTGTAATATAACATAACAAACTCATCACTGATACATTTTGCATATATAGACAAGAAAGTTTACAAAATTTTAAGAAAATTGAAAAAGAGAATCTGTAAAAATTTAAATCAGCTGAAGTGATGGCTGGCTGGTTCGCTGGCTGGCTGGTTGGATGGCTGCAGTTACAACCACAATAGGTTATCCACGTCAAAGCCACATTGGTCCATCTGCTTGATTTTATTATTAATATGATTCATTCGTTCATTCATCCATCCATCCATCCATCCATTCATTCATCCAGTCCTTCATTCATCCATCCAGTCATTCATCCATTTATTCATTCATCTATTAATCTATTATAGAAACAATCTCAAAAATAATATGAATTAATTTCCCTATGAAATTGAGATATGCTCAATATACAGACAGAGAATTGGTTCAAGTTCTGCCAACTGCACGCTATGTACAGTACATTGTACATCATGATGTCAGTGATGCACTAAATGGCATCTATTAAAAAGGAGGACTTGTGTGAAATCTATTTCGTCTGGTGCCACAAAACTCACGAGATACCAACAAAACTTGGCCACAGTAATTACATAAGAAGTGATGTAAACAAGAATTGGATAACAAATTAATTTCACAAAATATTTTCAATTTAATCTTGTAAGGTGACTGATGAACGTATTATGTTTATACATATATACTTCGTAATTTTATATCATGTGAACTAAAATATGAACATACTTGTGAACTGCTTGTCTGCATGAGGGAGAGCTCCATGATATCCAGGTCAACTAGAATCAATCGGCAATCAATTCATGTCGTGAAACCCACCATGCAACCATTCGAACGCACAACCTCACAAATTCACATAAACATTGCACGCATTTCATCATTTCATCCAATAACATGATGTCCTGTGTTGCAACTAATTTACGAAATAAATTTTCAACTATATGAACTACCATCCAACTTTGAAATTGTGGGAAAATAACATGATATGACGACTAACACAACTAGCACAACGACGAACGACTAACCATTGTTATTACTGTTCATGCTGTTCATATAGATATCTGCACTGTTTGGAGCTAGACTGTATGTATTCATGCAACCTAGGAAAAGTGGTTGATTGGTAAGTTGGCTGGTCGGTTAGTTAGGGTTAAAGTTGGTTGGTTAGTTGGTTGGTTGGTTAGTTGATTGGCTGGCTGGTTGGTTAGAGTTAGGATTGATTGGTTGGTTGATTGCAGATGAAGAAGGCATCAATCAATCACATTCAAACAGCTACAGATGATAGATACACCAAACACATTCCAAAAATCACAGATAAGATACATTAAACACAGTGAGCAGATACATTAAACACATTCAAACAGCAGCCACCAGATGACATAGACCTCACTCTCTCACTCACCAAATCCACTATCTCCACTGTTCTGCCTGTAATGGTCGAGCATTTGAGAAGTGACGACAGACTCATTGGGGAGGACCATGCCACTCGCCACACCAACCACACCACCAGCACCACCGCCAATCATCCCGGCGACATCACCACCACCACCCTCGGCGGCAATGGCGTTGTTGCAGTAGTTGATGTTCATGTTGTCGCCTGGTTGCGCGTTTGATTGCCTAAGCATGTTGTTCAACATCAACTCCTGCCAATTGGTGGTGAATGACTTTGATAATGACTTTGATGATGCCATAACAATATTATGGTGATGAATATGTGATGTGAACGATGACATGAGATGGAGTTGATGATTCGATCGTACTTGTTGGGACAACTTCATTTGTTCTTTCTGAAGCCTCTCGCTCTCCATCTTCAACTTCTGCAGCTCGATCATGATCAGTTGTTCTCTTTTTAGTTGTTGTTGTTGTTGGTGGTGGTGCATGTGTTGTTGTTGTTGTTGTGATTGTGCCGTTTGGTGCTGGATTTGTTGTTGCTGTTGTTGCTGCTGCTGCGGTTGTTGTGGTTGCATCAACAGGCTGCTCATCCCTTGATATGCTACACGGAGAGAAAAAATAAAATCTCAGAATAAAAATGTGAAAACCGTGAAAATTTGAAGGTAGCTCTGCAATGAATACAATTTTGGATTATTATTATTATTCAACAAAATTAATTTAAACAAGCAAAATAACAACAAAATTAATTTTCCTCACCTTTATTGTTAGAAAAATTTCTATTGTTAGCAATGTTCATATTTGAATGTTGTTGTTTCAAGTTGGACTGCTTCAGTTGAAGTTGCTGCTGTTGTCGGAAGAGCTCCTGCTGCTTCTCTTGGTTCAATGCAAGCAGTCTCAACCTGGCCAGGTTTTCCTCTGAAATTGTGTTGTTAAGTTATTGTTGAATTGTTGATGTCATTGATGTTATCATTGTTATTGTTATTAAGCAACACTGCCATCATTCAATCAACCTGAAATGTATACATTACGAATGCATAGACAACAATCAGTCATCCTAAAGCTGACCAACCATTCAATCTTGGATCATCCCAAGTGGTTGTCCTGTTGTTGTGGTTGA
>NW_008705459.1:4820948-4845586 GCF_000326865.2 Helobdella robusta | reverse complement strand
TGGTTGGTTGGTTGGTTGGTTGGTTGGTTGGTTGGTTGGTTGGTTGGTTGGTTGGTTGGTTGGTTGGTTGGTTGGTTGGTTAATTGGATGGATGGTTATATGGTTGTGATTGTGTTTCATTTGTTAGTTGTGGTTGTCCATTGGCTGGTTGGTTGTTCTTTGAAGGCTGGCTAGTTATTAATTGTGGTTGGTTGTTAATTAATGTGATTTGTTGGTTGATAGTTGGTTAGTTGTAATTGGCTGTTGGGTGGTTGGCTGGCAGGTTGTTGATAGGTTGATTGTGGTTATTTGTTAGACGAAAGCTGTTTTCACAGCATTATAACTCAAAATCAATAAACAATGATGAATGAAACAAATAAATGAAACTAATTTTATGACAAAATGGAACCAAAAATTAATGAACTGATAACATAAAATTCCAAAACCTCTAGCAAAAGAAAGAAAATCCAATACTACAAATTATAATTTAAAAAAGTTGAAAAAAAAAATGACAAAACTGATGAAAGAAATTTAAAAAATATTCCCAAGCCATAATAAATGTAAAGTTTTAAATTACAAATTACAAACATACTTTTACTCATGATAGCTAGATAAAAAAAAAGTAAATAAACTTGATCAATCATAGCTAAAGACATTAGTTTTGGCAAAATTAACTAACATTACATCAATGTATTCCAATTCATTGAATCAACACATCAACATTTGTGACATTAACACTTAACGCAACGTAGATGACATCAACACTTCAAAATTCACCATATCAGCCTTTCAACATTTACTCAACTAAACCAACCGTTGATGGTCTCTAATGTCAATAATATAAGATAATAATATACAATTTTAGAACTAGGTTCCATAAAATATGTAGTTGTGGACTCTGTTAAACAAAAATCTCTGTTCAAGAAAATGAAAAACTGTAAATTTCAGAAATAAATAATGCTTATCCTATAATAAAAAAAAAACAGTTCAAACAAGCTAGGAATCCAGTCAACACCATGGTAAATACATTCTGAAATGACAGGATGTCATAATCAATAATGATGGAGTATACGGTCTTGATGACTTTGATCAGATATAAATGTAATAAGATCATTTATATGGTCAGTTGTCACTATGAATTATTTTGTATAAATGAATTTTGTATGATTATGAGCAGAAGTATTTGGTCACTAAAGAATCTCAACCAGATATAATGTTAAGGAATGGATGTTACTGAGTCAGTTTTCCATTCATAAATTTATTTCAGTTGTAGCTATCACTAACCATTATGATCATTTATATCAAACATTAATTAAACACAATTTCATTAATTTAATGGGAACAAAATTTTACGAGTACCTTATTCAATTTGGTTTTTTGAATATGAATTTAGTTATACTTTAGCAACACTGAAACAACTGAAAACATAAAAAAGGCTAAACTAACAAAATGTTAGGGTTGTTGATGTCAGTAGTAGCGGCAGATTCCTGCTTGATGCTCATCATAGCACCACTCTCTCCTCCACAGTTCATTGCGTTCAGGAAACGAGTCTCAGGGGCAGAGTTGGCTCTGGTATGTGATATTGATTGGTTGCTCAGGTTGCAAGGGTTTTTCAATGTGGTCTGTATTTGAGGCTGAGACTGTCTCTTATCATCTGCAACAGCTTTTGTTCTTACAGGATTGGGATCAAAAAAGGATGATGGCAGCCTTCTTTTTGGATCCTTCATTGAAATGTATCCCGGTGGCATTTCCTTTTTGTTTTCTAGAACATTAAACATCTCCATCAATTTTGTGTCGCTGTCCCCTCTTATGTGAATTATTTGATTCCCACATTTTTCTACTCTGTCCTGATTCATCATGTTGGTTAACATTAATCTTCTTAATGTTTATTGTTAAGTTAATGCCTCTTCTGCATAGAAAAAAGCAAAATGGTTATTCAGAAAAATTACTTAAATTTCATTTTTTTATTTTAAAGATTAAACATTAAACTTGTCTTATTAATAATTAATATTTTAATGGAACTAGAACATCATCCACAATTAATTAAATTTATTAAATAATTATGAAAAATTTTGGAACTAAAATTTAAATAAATTCTTTATTTAGTTTTTAAATTTAATTTTAATTTATGTAAAATATAAATAAAAAAAATCATTATAAAAAAATAATAATAAATTAAAAATGAAAATCAAATAAATTAAAAATTAATAAATTGCAAATTGATCCAGGGCATAAATTAATTTAAATAATTACAAAAATATTTTAACAAAATAATAATAAAGAATTTACGTTGAAAATTTGCTTGATTGTGATCACTTTAATTTAATTTAAACAATTAAAAAATAAATTACTAAAAATGTCAAATCAGTTCGTAAAAACACAAAACAACTATTTCGTCCCTGGTTTTTATGGACGAATTTATTTAGTTTGTATCATATAAATAGAATTGTATTGAAATGGAATGAGGTTTGAATTTTAAAAAATCAGAGTGCATCATATACTGTTTTTTTTAAATAAATGATATGTAATATTCAAAATAACATATTAATAAAAACCGTTAAAGTCCAAGTTTGGTAATCTGGTTAATATAGTTACCAGCAAGAAAGTAGTATGGTATATGTTATATATCGAGATGCATTGTTATAGAAAGTTGCTGGAAATCAGTTGGAGACAAAAGATAAGAAACGATGCCATAAGAAAACAACTTGGAAGACAAAAAACTGTGTATGAATGTGTCAAGGAAAGAAAGCTTGGTATCTTTGGGCACATCTGCAGAATGACAGACGACAGACTGATCAAAAAAGTTCTGATGAGAAAGAGGGACTGGAAGAAAAAAGTTGGAAGACCTGTGAGGAAGTGGATGGATTATATCACGGAATGGACGGGGGTTGGAACATTGAGCTCAATAAAGATGGCGAGGGAAAGAAAAGGATTTTGGAGAGATAGAAAAATATCATCGGCCTCAACAGTCCCTTAAGAGTTTACAGAAGATCATTGGATGAATGAATGAAAGAGAGTAGTATAGTTCAATTTTTGTTTGTAATACCGCTTTCCATAACAATGTTAGCTTTCTCTTCGAGACCAAAAGTACGCGCGTTTAGTATTTGTTTCTTTTCTTTATTTTATAATGGTTCAAATTATGCCGTAAACTTTTTTATCCTTTTCATAAACATTTTATATTGTATAAACTTTTATTGAAAATGAGTTTTAGCAGTGACGAGGTTAACTATTTAGTCTATCGATATCTCATTGAGTCCGGTTAGTTTTTTGCTGTCAATTCTTTGATGAGAGTCAGAAATTCTGTGTTCAGAATATAACTGATTGGCTGACTTGTGGTTAAGATAAGATATCATTTTGTATGTGATATCACGTCGGCCATTCTATTTTGTGATATTGTCAAGATGTTTCACATTATATTATAATTATAAACTATATATATAATCATAATAAAATTGTATCATTATAATTTATAATGATACAATATTATATAATCATAATAATGATACAATTTTTGATCAAATACATATTATGAATAATATTTAAATTATATTACAATTGCTACAACAAATAATTTTGATTAATTAAATTAAATATTAAAAATTAAGACAAGTATGTTTAATTAATTGAGTATATTAAATTAAGAGAAATAGTATTTTTTTGGAATGTCAGTCAAATACTGCTTATCTTAAATAAAATAAAATAGACATCTCAAGTCAGCCACTGTACTTTGTGACATTATTATCATGATGTTCCACATTATTTTAACATAATTTTCAATTAAAACCCTGACCTGACACTAGCCATAATTAATAAATTAATATTGAATATCATTATAAACTTAGTTATTTTTTATTAAAAAAATTTAGTTTACTACACTTTTTATTTTTTCTAAAAGTTAAATGTTAGGTTTATTAGTTTTCACTAGTGAAGTCTAACTTTTTGTTGTTTTACCATATTATTCAGTTTGTAAAATATATTTAATTTATATTATATTATATTTATAATTTTAAATAATATTTATAATTATAAATATATTTTAATAAATATTATTTTTTTTTATTTGTTATAGGTTGCTTTATGATTTTAAGTAATTTACAATAAAAAAAAAAAAAGGTAGCCCCATACCATAATTAAATAAAAAGTGAATCTGCCAACTTAGTTTTACATTTTATGTAAAATTATAACTTAAATTCATAAATGTTGGTGTTGGTTTTAATTCGTGAAATAAATGAATTTAGACTTCATTCATACAATACTAAAAAAAAAGTCATTTGATTCAATTGATTAATTTTCTTTAACTAGATTTTTTTTCGAAATTAAATGAGTTGTAATTTTAGAATGTGCAAAAGAAAACATTATAGCTATGAAAATTGGGTCCGTGAAGGTTTAAGAAATAAAAAATACTAATCCAAATCCAAAAAATATTATATTGCTCTCAGATTAAATAAAAAAAAAGCAAAAAATTTCTAATGATGTATCTTTTTATTTTGTGACGAGCAGTTTTTCAGTCTTTAATTAATTAGTTGATAATTTCTAATTTATAGACATCATCATTCAATAATTATAACAAAGGTTTCACACACGCGGCATACACATTTGGAATAGAGAGTCACATCAGCCATTCCAACATAAATGGCTCCATCGTTCCTCCAGCCGCACTGCTCAACATCATCCAGAAAGGACTCCAATATACTGAAGCTGAAATCAGCATTGCAGAAGTTTGTTCATCATCATTCATTCATTCATTTGTTTTATCACTCATATATTCATTCATTCACTCACTAATTTTTCCATTCATTTATTTGTCTATTTGTTTAAGTTAAATGGTCACCCTGTGTTGAACATTGGATAAAACTTTGATATTGTGTTTTTTTTGTTTCAATTTGCATGAAATGTTCTATTTATTTAACAATTTGAATTAGCAAAATTATATTGATAATAATAATTAATTAATCAATTAGTTAATTAACATAAAAAATATTAATGTTATCACTGCCTTTTAACAGTTTTTGATTCCTTGTTATATTTTTGCATGTGGAATCTGTGGATATTCCTTTCACTCTAATTAGTTTACAGAACAGTGATGTAGATAATGTGGCGCAGGTACCCTTAATTTTTGTATCCCACTCCCACATTCCCACAGGATGGCACGGAAAGGACGGTTGAAGCCATCTCATTAATCGACGCAGTTCTCCCTGATTTCATTGAGCACAAGAAGCAGGGGACAACAACTAAAGGCATGAATCAATGTAAACCAGAGAAAGCTGGAGTTGATGATGGTAAGTGAGGATCTAGCCATCATTTTGAGGATTTTGATCATTTATTTAGCCATCATTTTGTGATTGGCATTGCAGTATTATGATTGTATCAGGGTCCAACTTCGTTTTTACTGACATGAGATTTAGTTGCAAATTCGGCATTATTTGTTCTATCATAATTTATACATCCCAGTTTTTGTTGGTTAGATTAAATTATTAAATTAAATTAAATGAACCTGATCGAAATTTTAAATTTATTTTTAAATATATCTAAATGTTCATCGAGATGGAAACCTGAGACTCAGACCTATAATTAAGTTTCGTCAGGCAGCAATTTTTTTACAAAATATTTCCATATGACCAAAAGTACTTGTAATAAGGTAAAGACAAAAATAGTTCATGTTCCGACTTACTTCATATTTTTAGGATACAACATGACCATCTTACCAGGAAATTGTTTTTCTGCAACAATAAGTTTTTTGCATATATATTATTATTTATGTTATTTTCATATATATATATATGTATTTATATATGCATATATATTTATTCTTATTTATGTTATTTTCGTTATTTGTTGACGAATTTGTAAAATTTTTAGGGTATTTATTTTGCATTTAGTCAGGTTCCTTATTAGAATTTTTTAGGATGACATATAGTAATTGGACATAATGAAGCATACAAAGATTTGTTTTCATCACCTTAAGTTTAGGCAACTCAATGATTTCGTTTATTTATTCATTTATTTATTTAATTAAATGTTTGTTTATTTGATTTATTTCCTCATTAACAAACGTAGACAAGGAGATGATGGAGTTGGACACTGGTATTGAGATACCAGCCAGCAAGTCAGTCATCTTGAAGGGGCACGAATCTGAAGTCTTCATATGCGCCTGGAATCCCACCAATGACCTTCTGGCTTCTGGGTTTCAACCATTTTGTTGTTCATACAAATTTTTTTATTTTTCCCTTCTTTATCTCTAAAATATTTAACGTATTTTTAGTTGTCTTTTTTTTGATTTAATGAAAGTGGTAGATTTCATAGTTGAAAGCAGTCAATCTCATGATATTTTTATAACTTTTCCTTCACTGCTGCTTTTTCTAAATTTTTGTAGGAAGATGAAATTTTTTGACTGGTGAGGTATGAATAAAATTATTTGTTGGTTGTTAAAAAAGGTCTGGCGATTCAACAGCTCGAATTTGGAATCTGAACGAATCTTCATCGTCAACGCCAGTTTCCACATCTGCAGCATCCGCTTCATCATCGTCACTGCCAGGAGAGGCTGGAAACAGCGTAACTGCAGTCAGTTCGACAAGTGGCACGGTCATATCGGGGGGCTCAGCCGCTGGGGCCAACCAACTGGTACTGAGGCACTGCATTCAAAAGGGGGGCACGGAGGTCCCCAGCAACAAGGATGTTACATCCCTCGATTGGAATGTTGGTTGTGGATGACTCACTTGTTTATTTTCTTATGAATAATTTTCGTGTAATTAATGTTGAAATATTATTAAATCTTTTTTAATTGTTATGTCTTATTGCTTAATTGTATAAAATATGTATATAGAACAAAAATTTCTTTTACGGCCTATCTTACTTATTTCAGTGTGACGGCACACTGCTTGCCACAGGGTCATATGATGGATATGCGCGCATCTGGGCAACTGACGGTTGGTCACACGATTTTCTCTTTCAACTCTTTCGTTTTCATTTTGTCATCATGTTTCATACTATACAATATATCATTTTTTCTGAAATGATTAAGACTGCATCCAGCATATCATTTTAAAACAATTTTCAATCGAAATTCCGCAGTTTCAGCATTAGTTATAACAGTTTACTCCATTTCATTTATTTATCTGACATATTTAATAAAATAATAAAACAGAGCAATCCTACGCCACACACGCACACAAACACACACATACACACAAACACACACGTGTTAGGTCATCTTGTCAGTACATTGGGCCAGCATAAAGGTCCCATATTTGCTCTCAAATGGAACAAAAAAGGCAACTACATACTTAGTGCTGGCGTTGACAAGGTCAGTAAATAATAATTCGATTGCCAGATTTTGTTGAAAAGAAATTTATTTTAACAATTACATAATGGAATTTTGCATTTTTAGGAATTTTCATTATTTATTTTTCTATTTCAAAAAACCAATTCATGGTGGAAAGTGGCTGTAAAGGAAAAAAAGCTGTAGAATTTTAATAATTTGAACCACAAATTTTCGAATATTTCATCTTGTTATAAAACACGTTATAGCTCTGATTCTGATTTTTATTAATTTTCACTTTAATTAAATTTTACTGCAACATATAAAATAAACATTTTTAATTAACATAAAAACTGAAAATTTAAAAGATATAATGATGATAATTGATGTAATAACTATTGATATAAATAATAATAAATAAATAAATAATATAAATGTATTTATTATATAAATAATATTTATTATAAAAAATATATATATATATATATATTTAATATATAAATAATGATAATAAATTTACATTGGGATTGACCACCTCACAGACCACTATTATATGGGATGCCAGCTCAGGCAGATGCACCCAACAGTTTGGCTTTCACAATGGTCAATATTTTTTCCAGTATTTTTTCCAATATTTTTTTTTCGTGTACTGTCTGTTATTTTATATAAATAAGCTTTACAAGTGCCTGGTGCATCATATTGCTGATTGATTCTCTCAAGTCGAAATCATTTTCGAGTTGACATTTTAGTCTTAGTTGTATAATCTGCTTGGAAAGGTGTTTAAAATGCTGCTCCGTGTAGAATTTTTAAAGCATTAATTTTTGTAATTTAATATTTCAGTTATTGGATATTTCCATAATTCTATGGAATAAAGTATTTTTAGATATATTAATTCTGTGAGATATATTGATACCTTAATAATATTGCTTAGCGAGATAGCATTCATTGTAAATCACTTGACCATGCCATGCAAGGGTCATGTTCAGCTGTTGGAGAGATCCACGCTTCAACTCTCTGATATTTCAGAAGAACCCAGAGCGACTGGTTTTCGTTACCAACATGACTTCGCAATTTACTTGTATCACCAAATTATAGAAAGTTGCAAGGTTTTAGACGGTAATTAATTTCACGTCATCATAACATTTATCACGCACCTACAGCTCCGGCCCTGGACGTTGATTGGAAGGATAACATGACGTTTGCTTCATGCTCAACAGACCAATGTATCCACGTTTGCAAACTGGGGACTGATAAGCCGATCAAGACTTTCCAAGGCCACACTGTACGAATTATGGGACGATTAAATGATGGAATAAAGTTTATTTATTGATTAATTGTTTTTTAAATAGCCATTTTTCGATAAATTGCTCCAAAATGGTTAGCTAGGTTTATCTCAAAACTTCATCATAGTGGTTCTTCTGAGGCGATGTTGATCCAATAAGATATTTTATATTATATATTTTTCGTTTTATTTTCTACTACTTTTTTCTTGTGACTGCAATATTAAATAAACTCTGTAGAGTGTCTGTTAGGATAATCCGGCGAAATTTGATATAAACTGTTATATCTCCGCGTTATCAATACTTAAACGTTAAACAAAATTGCTTCAATCAAAAAAATGGCTTATGATTATTTTTAAATTCAAAGGCACCTGTCAGTAGGCTTTCAGTTCGTTCCTGTTATATCTATGATTTCCTATCGTTATGATCTTATTCTTGAATATTTTATTCTTGAATATTATTATTTTTGTCTTACTGCTGATGCTGAATCTGACTAGTTCACTGTGTTCCATGAGGGTGTATAACATGTTTTGCACGTTAACTGACTTATTGTTTCATAAAATACAAACACAAGAATGAAGTGAACGCAATAAAGTGGGATCCTCAAGGAGTTCTCCTGGCCTCCTGTTCTGATGACATGACGCTGAAGGTTTGTACCTTTAAAACTTTGCATAAGTTATTTATCAACTGTGCCAACAATATGACAAGCATCTTCATTGCATGGGTGAATCGACATTTTAAACTTGAACCTATTACATTCATGCATCCACTTGTGTATTTAGATATGGAGTTTGAAACAAGATACGTGCATACATGATTTGCAAGCACACAACAAAGAGATATACACAATCAAGTGGAGTCCAACTGGTCCTGGCACAAACAATCCCAATGCAAGTCTCATACTGGCCAGGTTGGTGTTTGTTAACAACTTTAATCCGTTCATTACATTAACATGATTTCATTCAGGTCAACGCCTTGAAATAGTTTATCTTTATTGTACTGTAAACCTTTGATTCAAATCTCATGTCCATCTCAGATTTTTCCTAAAATTGCGAAAGTTCTAAACCGTCATTATATTCGTTAAATTTTAAATTTGGTTTTTATGCTCGTCCGTCGTTCCAAAAAAAGTTTATCCAATCCACCATGGCTGTACTATTGCTTCTATATGCTGACAGTTTTAAGCTTTTCTGAGCACTATTGTGAAATCAATAGTTAGGCTTTGTATTAAAAATGTTTACAGTGGCTTTGTAAATTTAATTTTGAAACGAATTTTATTATTAAGAGAGTATTGAACGATAATATATATATATATATATATATATATATATATATATAGTAATTGATGTACATAACGCTGTTTAGTGCTTCTTTTGACTCAACCGTTCGATTGTGGGATGTTGAACGTGGTGTGTGTGTGCACAAGTTGACCAGGCACTTGGAACCTGTCTACAGTGTGGCCTTCAGTCCTGATGGGAAGCATATAGCCAGCGGATCGTTTGATAAGTGTGTACACATTTGGAGCGTTCAGGTCGGTGTACATATCATTTTAGTGCTCTTCATACAGTACATGAGCCATATCATATCACAACTTCAAACAATTTATAAAACGCTGCATCTCATACATAGCTTATCTGATTGAGTGTATCTTAAACGCTTTTCAAATAACTTCTTAAAATTGTTGCCACTAACACTTTGTATGTGTTTTTCTGAATCCTACGCAAATAAAAGTGCTCAGTATTGAAGAGTTTGATATAATTTGAATATTTTCCAGCCTATCTTATGTTTAGGATTGATTTATTGATCCTTCAATTCGATAGCATATTAACTTGAGTCACCTCTATTTTGTATTTGCTTCAATGAGTGCGCACATTTCTTCAGACTGGCGCTTTAGTGCACACATACAGAGGAACTGGAGGAATCTTTGAAGTGTGCTGGAATTACAGAGGAGATAAGGTGGGAGCCAGTGCATCTGATGGATCGGTGAGTCTTACTTTTACAAATTGCATCATTCATTCATCATCATTCGTATGTTCTTTCCATCATTTTCTGTATCACTAACATATTGCTTTAACATTTTAAATAAATGCTGAAATAATGTTTTAATTTCACAAATCCTTCACACTAAATCACCGTATTGCATATATCATCACTAAAGATTTTTTTAATTTAAGAGTCGAAAGTTGTGTCGAGACTTTTCATGAACCGAATAAAAATATTTTAGTTGCTTTTCAATTAATTCAACCTTGGCTTATATTTGAAATTTTATTTAAATTCAATCAATTTTTCTATAAATTGCTTATATTTGCTTGATTTATTTTTTTGCAGGTGTTCGTCCTGGACTTGAGAAAATAAGCTGACATGTGTGATTAACTAACTCATTTTCTATTTAACATTTTCATATTTATTTTTGTAAGATGAACAATGGTTTTAAAAACAATTATGGTTTACTTTAAAGTTTTAGTTCATTTCTTCAAAGCCTTCATGGACTTCATGGACTGTTCTCAACTTATTTGGTTTGGTTGAGCATATTGAAAACTAATTAGGATATAAAAATGTATTTAATAATTAACGAACGTAAATGCATGCTAGTGTATCCTTTGTTTATTTATCAGAGTAGTAGAAGTCTGAAGTGGTGGTGATGGATTGAATTAAATATAAAACAGCTCAAATATATGTTGTTTTTTTTTTCGAGATTTTTTTTTTCATAAATTAGGCAGACCTAAAAGGCGAACTTGTACTGATTTCCATAACTAGTTATGCGCTACGCTTATATGAAATAAATAGGTGGCACCGAGCAAAATAAATAACAAAAACCATTAAATTAGAAATGAGAAAAGATGGAGTTTGAACGCAGTTTTAGCGTTAAAAATTATGTTTTTATTCAATTAAGAATGAAGATGCAATCTCAGGTGAGTTGATGAATTTAAATTCCTCAAAACTAATAACTTTATATATGAAAACTCATGTGAATATTTATCCATTTCTTATATTGTGGGAATTTTATATGTTGTTAATAGGTGGCTGGTGTGATCAGTTTTATTCAGTCCAAAGCATACGCGTCCGTAAAACATACGTACATATTGAAGACCGTTGGACGTCTTATAAAAATAAAAATAAAGTTTGTTCGCTCTCACAAATGA
Source organism: Helobdella robusta (assembly GCF_000326865.2). Classification (NCBI taxonomy): domain Eukaryota; kingdom Metazoa; phylum Annelida; class Clitellata; order Rhynchobdellida; family Glossiphoniidae; genus Helobdella; species Helobdella robusta. Next base: position 4,833,929 of record NW_008705459.1, on the reverse strand, counting down.
TGTTTAGTGTCAAACACTTTGGAGCAGCTTAGGAAATATAATTATGTATGTGAGTGTGTGTATATATACATATAGATGTGTGTGTATATGTGTGTATGCTGAAATATATATATATATATATATATATATATATATAATTTGAGTGAGACTGTCGCAGATACAATTGTTAAAAAATATCACTTTTTAAAAATGCAGTGATATATCTTAACAATTAAATATATATATATATTGCTTTGCAAGAATATATATATATAAACATGAGATTGTTACAATGTAGCCTGTATATAATTGAGAGTTTGCAAATGTGCCTATCAAAGTTACACAACATCCTTTAAACAGAAGTATCATCTAAAAGTTTACGGGATCAATAATTTTTTCTTAACTAGTAGAAATCAAGTTTACTTAGGGATTCATAATTATGACGTCATTTATTCAAGATGGTCACGTAATCAGAAGCGATTACGAAGACGTAAATATCCCCAACGTTGATATTTTAGAGTACTGCACAAGAGGTTTCAAGGAAAATTTTTCAAAAACTGCATTGGTTGGTCGGTTGGCTGGTTGGCTGGCTGGTTGGTTGTTTGGTTGGTTGGTTGGTTAGTTGACTGGCCGGTTGACTGGCCGGTTGACTGGCTGGTTGACTGGCTGGCTGGTTGGTTGGTTGGTTGACTGGGTGGCTGGCTGGCTGGCAGGCTGGCTGGCTGGTCGGTCGGTCGGCTGGTTCACATTTTTTCAATACTTGTATCACACTATAATAGCATTTTTTATTTGAAAAGTATATTTAACATAGAGTATTTTTTTAAATAAACCCAGTCTGCAATCATTTCAGCAACTTTTCTCCGCAGACGATCAAACCGCAATGTTACTCATGACAAATGTTGTTACTATTTGAAACAAAACCTCATGTCACCGTTACATAATTTTATAAAACTTGTGCAAAGATAACTTTCAACAAACTGATATTATATTTTGACTGTTTGAGACATTCGATCTTTGCTTATAAGTTTCTGTTGGTGAGGTCACGTTGTAATTTAGTCAAACTATTTTTTTATGGGTTAGACTGGTTAACCAAAAAATTAACGCATATTTATAATCTAGTTGTAATTGCGGACATTTAATAAAAAGTTTATATATCAAATGATTAACAATTAAACTAATTCTTCGCGACTCTTAGATGGAACTGGAAACTGGAAGACAACTGACCTTCAGCCAGTTGAATGAATTGGTTGAAGTTTTGGGACATATGATGAAATGTTTGATTGCACCGAGTTGTGAGATGGTGAAAGTGAAGGTGGTGTTGAGCAACTGCATCGAGCATGTGGCGTTCATGTTGGCGACGTGGAACATGCAGGCGTCTGTTGTCCTCCTTAATTATTTGAGTTCATCAGGTCTGCTGCTTCCTCTGTTTATCGTCATACTCTATATTTTATGTTCTTTCTATTAAATTGTCATTACTTTCTGAACTGTGTTTGTTTATTGTCATGTTTGAAGTCGGTATTAAAATCTTTGCGTGTTGAATATGTTTATGTACGCATTGTCTACGTATGCTTGCCGTTAAGTATGCAAACCGTCAATGATGGCTGTAATAAATATGTCTTTGGCCTGCCTATAAAAATAATAGGATCAGCAAGGTTAGTTTGTTGGGATGTTTCATGAAGCAGTGTGATGCAATCTTTTCCGAACAGTTGAAATTTTCACTTTTGTTATAAATTTTTCATCTGCAAATAAGCAAATGACATTATCCAACCCGCAGGCGAACTTAAAAAATATTTCGAGGTCGCTACTTCAGACATCATCGTCACCTCCCAGAAAGATGAAACCAAAATTTTAAAAATCCTAGAAGAGAACAACAGTTTGAGAGAAAAGGTTACCAGATGGTTTTGCTGATGTTATAATTTGTCAATGCAAGCATTCAAAGTTGTTGTTACTTTATACAATTCAATTAATTACGAGAATAATGCAAGCAACAGTAATAATCTTTGAGCAAAACTAAGTTTCAATTAATTTTTAAAAAGGTTAAAATAGTTATGTGCAATTTAAAATTGAAATGAAATGTCCGCAACAGTAATGAATCACGAATGAATGGCGTGAATTATTTCAATTGAGCCTTAAGCAGAATTTAAGTTACTTTGTTGACTCGACTTTAAAAAGCTGACGACATAACAACAAAGTGTAATAAATTTTAGATAGGACATCTCATCACCGTGCAAGATGTAACAGCGGGCAGCCATTTTGTGTGCTCTCTGAAGATTCACCAGAATCTTCAGAGAAAAAATGTAACCATCGGGGATGACGATTGCAGAGAGGATCAACTGGACGACACAAAAAATCACCACCTCGTTGGTCCATCGAATTACAAAACTTACAGGGAGTTTATCAAATTTTCCAATGGAACTATTAGAATTCAGTACATTAATTACGCACAAGAGGCCACGGAAACTAGCTCCATTTCTAATAATTCGTATTTTAAAGATGTTTCGTCATATAAACATAAATATAAAATTCATATAAAAAACTTTAGAAACAATACCTCAGAATCTGAAGACATTAAGAATCTCGGACCGTTTGAGCCTGGCAGAAGAGTAGCGTCAATTTTGTTTTCAAGTGGTACGACTGGATTTCCGAAAGGAGTGATGCAGTCACATAGGAACCTGGTGGCATCTCAATGCGTTTACAGGTGGTCTGATGTGATGACTGACCAATTTATTATAACAAGCAGACGTTCAATTTTATATTTTTATGGTACTTTATTTTAAAGTCGCTTTGAAATCAAACTAGGCCATCATCTTAAATAAACGGGTTCAAAACCGAACAAAATTTTGAACAAAATTTTAAACGAGAGGTGGAGTGTTTTCAGGATATAAAATCAATATATGGAATTTCTAGTTTAACATTTAATTTGATTCAATGCATATCGTAATACATTAAATTCATGATATAAAAACTAATTTTCCTTATAATTATTAATAGCCATCCGAACATGTGTCAGGGTATTGAAGATGCCTTAAACTCAATCACTTATCAACCAATGTCACATAGTTATGGTAAATCAACTGATTTGTCAGATGTTTTGACTTGACTTTAAAGAACTGACGAAATGACATGTTGGTTTGTTACGATCAATAAACATTCTATGTATAAACAAGACAAAACATTTAGTAAATTCACGCAAGATTGAATGTCAAAATTTTTTATTAACTGAAATTTTTAGTATTTAAATTCAAAACGCGATAAAGTACAAGTTATTCAAATAACAATTAATTGTTAATATGTCCACCTCACGTTATAAGACAATGATAATTGACATTATCAGTTAATTAATCCATTAATTCATTCGTTCATAATTAATTATTAACAATTGATTAACACATTCTTCAGGAATGTTTCGTGTGATGTTCTGTTTATCCCACTGTATCACAAACCTCTTGATGAGCAAGTTCAATTTAGAATTGTATTTAAAAACAATTGAACAGTACAAGGTAAATAATTTACATGAACCAAAATTTATTTGTAAAAATTTAAAGTTAGTCACCGAGTTAGCTCAGTCGTAGAAGTGCCACGTCTTGCGTTGCTATTACGCCATGGCATGGTTCGAATACTGTCTGTCCTAAACTCAAAGACCGTCACATTGTATGATGCGGTGCTTGCGTGTGCGCAGGTATTGTGTATGTGCGTCGTATGGAGTTGAAAAAACAGCCTTTGTGGCAAGAAAGTTTAATTACACAAGTATAAAATAAGCTGCTCTGCGTTTGACAGAGTTGTATTATAAAGAATATAAAAAGCTTAAAATGTAACTCTTATAAATTTGAATGATTTGTCAATTTGCTTGACGGCTAAAAGTTTTTTTAATTACAAGTTTAAAAACTGGTTCATTCAAATAGCTAATTCACATTTGGAGGGTAGCGGTTCCGCCATGCAGCTCGGCCTGTGTGGGACGGTCTGCCGGCGGACTTGGAAGCTGCACATCACTGTCGGCTGTTAAGAAAATGCTGAAAAAACATTTATTTGCGGATGCATGCTCCGGGCGCCTTTGAAGCAATCGTGTAACTGGCGCTTTATAATTGCCGTATTAATATTATTAAAATACTTCAATGCTAATGTGTGACTAACAACCACGTGCAACTATGTGCCACGTTAAAAGTTCGAAGTTGATCGGAGCAATGCCTTCTAAAATGTTTATTTTTACCTGTTCTATGGTACAGGCTACATTTTCCAACATTAATTAGTTTCTAAATTTTGATTAATTAAAGAACGAAAAGAAGATGAATGTTGGTTTCTACGTAAAGATTTTATTCAGAAAACTAACTTGTTGCTGACTAGATGACGTGCATACAGTTAGTGCCACCGGTGGCCATCATGATTTGCAACAGTCAACTGCTGAGAAGGTGCAACGTTTCAAGTGTGCAAACTGTTTATAGTTCGGCTGCACCAATGGGAAAGCAACTGGAAAGACGATTGAAGGATGCTTTCAACAACAGAATTAATATCATCCAAGGTCTCTCGTCTTTTTTCAACATACTTTGTAATGGAGTTTTTATTTCAATACATTTTCCATTTCCACATATTTGTTGCTCATTTACTGAGTTATTTAACTGGTAAACATGAATGATAATTTGATAAAATTTATTAATTCCAAAATAACTTTTAATATCAACATTTGCTATTAATCAAAAATTTGAAAAAATTTTCTAAACTTTTCTCGTTGAAATGAATAATTTTAAAATTTCAAATTTAACAGCAAACTCTTGTAAATATTTTTACCTTTTTTTATTGGCTTGCATTATATCAACCAAAATCCGATTGCCAAGGTTACGGAATGACGGAAAGTTCCGGGACGTTGACTCAAATTCCTGGCATGCTGTCTGATGAAAACCTTTTTAAAAGATCAACAAACTCAAATTGTGAGTCTCCCCTACCTCCCCGTGAAGCGCCAAACCAACCAGTACCCTCGGGCTCTGTGGGAAGGGTCTTCACGAACATGCTCATCACGGTAATGTCTCCTTCAAATTAATGTGATACAAACAAATTTTTTTAACAAATTTCTTTTTCTTACCCAAATTTGAAAAAACTTTTTTTTTCAAAATAAATATTTGATATTTTTACCAAATTTGTTGACATGCATTTTTACAGCGCTAACATTTTAATAACCACGCAGGTTGTTGAGCCAGGAACGGGATTGTCGGTGGGAAGTAACAAGAGGGGCGAAATATGGCTCAAAGGTGACAACGTCATGCTTGGATATCTCAATAATCTCGAAGCAACAAAAATAGCAATTACTGAAGATGGCTGGCTAAAAACGGGTAATTAAGCGCTTTTGATTTTATTGAAAAATGATAACTTGCTTTGTAAGAGAACACACGGTAAATGTCAATTGATGATCTCGTTACAATAGGCGATATCGGCTATTACGACGAAAGCAAATATTTCTTTGTGGTCGATCGACTGAAGGAGTTCATCAAATGTAAGGGCTATCAAGTCAGTGTTAATGATGTCGATTATTTTATTGAAAAAATAAAAAAATTTATTTAGAAAATTCACACATATCACATGCTGATATTACTTTACGTAATAGTCGTTTTTTTAATAAATCTAACAATAAAGATGGAAAGAAGTTAATATTTTGTCATTGTGAGTTTTATCAGTCTGTCTTGTCGACGAATGTTTTGGACACCAGGTGGCACCAGCTGAGTTGGAATCCATTCTGTTGGAGCATCCGTGTGTGGACGATGTGGCCGTGGTAGGTGTGGCCCACCCTATCTACGGCGAGGTTCCCAGAGCTTTCGTTGTTAGGAGGAAGGAATCGAATGAGGGATGCACAGAAGAAGTTATAACCAACTGGCTGGCTGGTACAAATGTTTTCTCTTTTTGACTAATGATGTCAAGTTGCAATATATTATAATACGGATTCACTATGAAAAATTAATTCTTAGATAAAGTTTCTCCGTTCAAAAGATTGTATGGAGGAGTAAAGTTTGTACATTTCATTCCTAAGTCTTCAAGCGGGAAAATATTACGTAAAGAAGTTAGAAAAATGATTGGAGATAGCAAATTGTGATTGCTGTAATTATTCATCACGATTGCATTCTGCCTTATCAACTTATTTCTGGAATTTGTATTGACTCATTAAAAATCGCTTTGAAAAATAATCGATCAGCGTTATTTAGCGTTCCAAAAAATCTAAATATAATTTTGTGAATATTTGTTACAGTTTTTAGTTATAAAATTTATTTGAGCGGCATGAAGAACATTTCTATCAAACAAATCAGCTTGTGTGCATTTGTACAAACAAACGATGAAAAACTTTTCTGAAGTAGTGCCTAATTTTTATACGTTTGCATTAGGTGGTGAGATAATTGCGACTGGCATTTTTTGTTCCGTCAGCCTTTTATGGCTGTTTGTACTTCAGAGAAGTAACGTCACGGAAAAAACCTGGAACTTCCTGAAAAACAAAAGCAACCTTTGTTAAAACGAACTTTAGCGAATTGAGAAAGCGTTACATGCAATATCCGCATTTCAAATCAACGTGCAAACTTTTTAAATATTGATATAACGGCAAACATAAACATAGGCTGTGCGTTGAAACATTGTAAAAGACAAATCGATAAAACCAGTTTCGGAGTCGGAATTTTTTGAGTAAAACAAACTTAAAGTCGGAATTTTTTGTGAAGCCGAAGTCGGATATTTTTTTTCCGACGCCGAAAAATGTTATAAATTTAATAATTTTATGAATATTTTCATTTTTCAATCTGAAATTGTTTTAAAGATCGTGTTTTAAAGAAAAATAATGTGCAGCGATATGCAAGCATCTTTAATACTGAAAATAAATGATAATAACGTAAATAAAATCACACATTATTTTCAACATGTTTTAAAACATAACCAAAAGACAATTGACTGATTTCAAGTGCTTTTTAAAGTATTTTTTATTTAGTAATGATAATAAGGTAAAATTATAATACAAAAGTTGCAAAATTTTTTTGGGAGTCGGGACCCGCAGGCGGAATCGAATTGGGAGTCAAAATCGGAATCTTAAATTTTCACATGGAGTCAGAATTTTTTGAGGGGTCGAAGTCAGAATTTTTAGGAGGCAAGAGTCGAAGTCGGATAGTTTTCAACCGACTACGGATAACCGACACCCTGGATAAAACAAACTCGAAACTTCCACTTTATAAATTCATCTTCCTGAATGGAGAAATGTTGAATATCAACCTTATCAAAATGAAATACTAATATATTATCAAACAAAAAAAATCTTGCATAAAAGTTTGCTGCTTTATGAAAAGAAATTCGCAAATGTCAAAAAGCAAAAAAGAACAACGTAGATAAAATTTGATAAGTTTTTAGATCATAACAAGATTTAATTTTTAGTTATAAAACTTCTTATATTTTTTATAAATGTGGATTGATCAAGTCGTCCTAGAATAGCGTCTATTTTTACCCCTTATGGCCAAAAAATCGGCCAAAAACTAAACAGTAGTTAAAATTATACTTGGTGTTCAAAATCTGACAGAGACATTAATTAACTTCAGTTCATCAACATTCAAAAATATTCGACTAAATGATTTTGCAAACATAACGTGTACTGGCACATGTACTGTACATGTTAAAAACAAATTTTAAATTTTGTATTTTAAATTAAATGTTGGTGAAATCACTAGTTTCAAACATGTCATCATATTATCTGTTATTATTATCATATTATCTTATTATAACTTTGGGGAACCAATTTCATATAAAAGCAAATTCGTATATCAGTAAAACTTGATTACATACATAAAAAAAAAATAATCAAAAAGTTAAATAGGTATATTGAAAGTTACTGCTTGTCTTTTAATAAAAAATTGCTTATTTGTGTTCTTTTTTGTGCGGATTTGATTTCATAAATTTATGAATAAATTTCTTAATTGTTCCTCCAGTGTTAATTCTATCAGCATAGTCGGATTCAACCAAACTTGGGAATCTCGGAAAAACAAAACCCTCCATGTCATTGTTTCTATTTTGGACTACTGGCTCGTCGGAAGCCACTCTTCTTAGAGCGAGTGATTCGTCGCTCGAGTTGTATTGAAAATCCATCATTTCTTGATTGTCAGTAACCAACATGTGTTGCAGTATATTGTTGCCTGAACAGGCGCATGCTGTATCGTTTTCTAAAGAGGTGAAACTTGAACAGTTTGAGTGGTCTGTATTGGTTTTTGTAACATTTCTTTGACTGATGCCTTTAGCCACTCCTTCGATAATTTGATTGTGAGGCGAGATGTCCTGAATTTTATTTGCATTAAAGTCGAATGCGTTACAATAATTTGTTGCCCCAGAAGGTTGAGTGGAAGGCGCATTATCAAAGTTGGTTAAACTTTTCGGCGAATGATAGGATGGCAAAGATGGGTAAAAGTATGAGCATGCACCTGATGACCTTGCTCTCCACGATTGGATGGAATTGGATAACCTTGACCAAAACCATTCAATGACATCACTCCTCGTATAATCAACCAAGGATATGTGGCTCAGGACATTTGGAATGTCGCAGTGCTTGTAAACCACAGGTATCAATTTTTGGTGTTTGGCATCTGTTCGCGAAAAAATTGGATATGAAATTACGGAATAATTTTTTAAAAACTAAAAATATTAAAAATAAAAATCTCTAATTTGTTTTGGTAAAGCTGACCTGGTCCAAGTGAGTGAGCGAAGAAAGTGAGAAATTTACATTCTTCACTCCTGTTGTAGTCAGGACTCAAAACAATTATCATGGGGCCACATCTTTCAAGTGAATAAGTTAAATTTGCTTTTAACTATTGTTCGCAAATGCAATTAAGTTGAAAGTAAAAATTGTATTATGTTATGTACCGAGAGTCTGTATATTATAAAGATGAGAATATTTAACATTTTTGAGTTTTACAAAATTATTCTCGTGTTTTTTCTTTTTGAAAGTGATTGTAAAAACTCTTTTTTCACGCATTTCTTTTTTCATCGGTGCAAATCCGCAAATTTTATTAACAGCCTTGATTAAAATGCACAGATTATACAAATTTTTAAATTGAATAGTGCACTTCTAAGTGCCATCTTTTAGATTTTTAATTTTTTTATGTTTTTTATGAAATTACTTTTCAATCAGGACATTAAAAATATAATTGTGAAACGATAGGATCGATATCAATCATACCTTTCTTTAATTAACTTCGTGTAGGCATCATATTTTGCTGGACCAGGAAGTACATCCCTGTCGGGAATGCAGAGCTTGAAATGTTTTTTGTTTTCCAGTTCGTTAATGATTTCTTGAACAAAGCCGATGTCCTGACGCGTGTAACAGACAAAGGCGTCAAATTCTTCCGGCTCACCAGTTTCGCCTGTGATTATTTCATCACAGTAAAAAATAATTTTTATAAATACTTATTGGATGGGCCAAAAACAATTTTTAATTTACTTTCTCCAACTGTCAAAAATTCTCGCGCTTCACTTTGGGAATCAACTGTATCGGGTGAAACATGGTTTACGTTCAATAATTAGATATTTAATCAAATTTTTTAGGGTTTGAAATATAAAAATGTAAAAAATAACTTTTGAATAAATTGTTCACAGTTTAATTATGCAGGTTTGATAAAACTTGCGTTTCATTTAAAGTTGTAAATTTTTTTTATTTTTGTGCACCTATTATTATAACACATAAACTTCTTGTCCGTTCATATATAGAGCATCAAACGTTAATGGCGAACGACAGTTTTTGACTTTCCCTACTAACACTGCTTTTTTGACTAGCTGACTTTTCTCTATTAGATGAAAGTTATCTAGACAGAACAATATACAACAATGGATATTACGCAAAACGCAAAATAAAACGTAATGAATGTTGAACAAAATAGATTGAGTTGTACTGAATGAACTTCAGACAGAATGATTTTAGACGAAATTGCGTTAGATGAAATTGTTCGAAACTGCAAGATACTATCAGAAAAAATATAATACCCATATAGAATAACGTGAGAAATAATTAAAAAAACACATTCTTCATATGAATAAATTTTAAATTACTTTAATTTCAAAAAATCATGACTTACTTTCAGCAACTTGCTCCAATGGTTGGATTTTGGACAATGAGCTCTGGACTGCAATTGGACATTTTTCTGTGTAAAAAAAAATTCTTTTAACTTTTTTAAATTTTATATCATTAACAGCATCTATCAAAACTTTATGAACCTAATATTTTAACGAGATCCGAGTCTTCAAGAATGTCGAACCTTTCCATGTTCCACAAACCCATCAATAAAGAACCCAAGGTAGCTTCCGAGTTCATGATAGGCAGGTTCTTAATAACTTCTCCCATGGGATCGGGTAACCTCTGAAAATTCTCAACGTAAAGTTGATCAAAATTGAAATGCTCAGCCATTCCTCTCCAGTCCTGAAGCAATTGGTTCCTCGAGCTAAATGAAGGTCTCTCAGGATTCAAATGATGTGACAACCACACTCGACCCGAAATTTGGAGATTCTTAAGAGGAATGTTGCAATATTTGAGAAGATTGGAAGGCAACACACCGTACTCTTCCATGGCGATCAAACTTAAATTGTAATTATTTTATAATTGATAATATAAATACTGGATAGGATCTTTTTTTTAATATTAATGAGATGAGCGGTCTGAAACTGTTTATTGCGCACTGTCAGAAAAGTTTTAAGAGCTGAAGAGTAATAAAAATTTGAACATTATATAAATTATTTATATAGTAAATCAAAATAAACTTCATTGGGAATATTTCAGTAATTACTTCCGAGACCAAAAATAGAAGCAGCCTTAATTAACTTATTACAGCTGTACTATGACTGCTTATTGCTCTTGACAACAGCCTAATATGCAAATGTCTCTCTTTTTTTCTCCAAATCTCTTATTTTTCCCTTTACAATAACTTTTCAGTTTTTTTTATTCCTTTTCTTTCTCTGTGTGTATATGTTCTATTGTACCCATCATTGATTATAAAAATGGCGCGTACTTGAAATATATGGCACTTGAATAATGTTACTTGCAATGCTAGAGGGGCGCAACATTTTTCGCATGCACAGTGCACACAGCAAGACGTGATCTGACATCTGTGTTGCAGATAGAATAAATGTATGTGTGTATTTATTTATGTACTTGAATTGATTATCAATTGAATATATTATTTTGGTGTTAATTAGTTTTACCTATGATATTTAATAGTTTGTAAACTACTGGTGAAAATTGTCAACACTGGTCAGATGAATAATGATAAATTGTTCAATGTTGCTTAAATAATTTACCCAAGGACACAATCAATCCCAAACTTCACAACTATTGTGAAATATATTTTGAGAGTAGTTTTTGATAAAAAAAAAATATTTTCCGAATTATTTACTTCATCTTTGTCGAAACGATGTTTTAATTGCGTTTACGATTGACTATGCCATGCAGCTACATAGATATTTAACGGTTAATGTGCGGACAAACTCCGACTAAAAAGCCTCACTGACGATCAATTTATCAGAAAACCAAATTAATTTAGTATCTTATTTTTTTAAACAATAAAATATATGATTTAAATAAATAAACAACAATAAATCAATTCATAAATGCTGGTGTACGATTTAGCTCGTCCAAATCACGAAAAAGGCTCGGACGTTTTTTTCAAGCACCGATGCAAGTAGTTCGTTAAATTTTTAAGCAAGCAACGCTCATTTGAAAAGGCTTAACTTTAATTTTACGATTTCACTTGAGAAGAACGTAAACTTTGAGACTTCCTGTGGTTATATCAGTCATAAGAGTTTACGTCGAGATAGGTAGGTTGCTACAAACGCCGGTTACGATCGATTTTGTTTTGCGTCATATGTACCTAATACAAAACCTGCATATAATGCATGTCTGTGTGGTGTACGTTTATGTCTGTCTGTTTATATTTATGTTTAAATATTTTATTATTTATATATATATAACAAATATATTATATCATATAATATATATATTAATATTATATATATATATATATAGAGAGAGAGAGAGAGAGAAAGAGCGAGAGAGAGAATACCTTTCAAAAAATAAAATAGCTGAAGCTCTTTTTGTACACTAATTAGATATCAATGCATTACAAATTATTTAGCAATAATGAAAGAAAATCTAAATAAACTGATTTTTTTAAAAATATTATAAAGTTGATGTGACATAGTAAGATAAATTTCGATTGCGCCTGAAAGTTTATAGCCATTGGAAATAATTGAATTAGTTCATTATAGCTTATTTATTTGAATTTTCAACAAGTTTAATATTTTACATTCGAAAGCCTCTCAAAGAATTAAAAATTCAATGAAAATCACCGAAAAAGCGTTACTAACAGAAAAACACCTTCTGCTATGTCTACGTGATGTCTGATATTGGATTTGAATATACGTGATCAGAAAAAAATTCACGCCTCTCGACTTCCTTTTATTCAATTGTTCAAACGTATAATGCGCACGTAATATTTTCACACTAGAGCGAGAGAGAGAACAGCAAATAAACAATTATAAATAGTATAGGAGAAACAAATAATATCAAATGGAAAAATTAAATAACCACTAGATTGTGAAAATTAACTACATAAATAAAGCTGAACTGAATGAACAAATCGGCGAATTTCATCGTAAAGAATATTAACAAAATGAAAATATCAAAGACTATATCATTAACGAAAATCTAAAGACTCGATAACTAATACTTACAACCGACTTGAAATTGACTGAAGTATATAATATATATAATATACAATCATCCAATGTTTAAATATATATATATATATATATATATATATATAATATATATATATATATATTTAAACATTAGATGATTGTTCACAACAAATGAAAATTTTATAAATCAAAGAAATAGTTTCAATAAAATAAAACGTTAAACGGCATATTTTAAAAGAGTGGAATGGAAGTAAATAATAATGTATATATATATATATATATATATATATATATATATATATATATATATATATATAT
>NW_008705459.1:4803982-4820707 GCF_000326865.2 Helobdella robusta | reverse complement strand
AAAGGGTCATTAGCATATTACGCATATGTACATGTTCCATTAAACTATCGGGATCCACCTTTAATACACAGTCCATTGGTATAAACGAACAATCCCTCTCTCCTAAAAATATTTTCCGTCAAATATATTGCTTTTACAGACTAAAATATGCTTATCATGAAATACATAACTGAACATAACTGAACAGTAAATAGAAAGGAATGACGTTACAAATACATTGGTTAACAAGCAGTTTACACACACACACACACACACACACACACACACACACACACACACACACACACACACACACACACACACACACACACACACACACACACACACACACACACACACACACACACACACACACACACACACACACACGTATGGGGAATTTCAAACGGTACACTTTTCGACGTAATTGTGTGGGAAGAGTCCCGTCTTTCCCCTCAGTCGACCGGTCCACCAGCCGGTAGCATCTGCGCAATTAACAGTTCAAACATTTAGTTAGTATCAATAGTTGTTTGCAGTCGGTTGGTTATTTTTCATCCGACTGCGACACCCTGGTTGAATGAAAATTTTGCAAATATTATTGTCGGTCTAAATTAAGACTTATTTATGTACTTATTTACGTGACCATGACAGAGTGGATTGAACTTCCCAACATTAGAAAATTCCTTTCAAATTAGAAACCTCATTTTCAGTTTACTTGATTTAACATTATATATTTTTGTCATTTCCAATGTTGGGCGTCCAATAAAATAGAAATTTGTTTTAATTTGCTACCTTAGTAACAGTTCAACTTTGTATGTGGACCACGTTATAGTAATTGTATTGTACTGTTACCACGCAAACTATTTCGCGCTTGTTTGCAAAATCTGTCGTCCATTGTAATAACAACAAAACTTATTAATTCGAGGAACCTTCCTTGATGAGTTCGATGACGTCTCCGGGATTGAAGCTCAACTCATCCGTGTCTTGAGCATCGTAGGCGTACAGACACGTGTACTTCTGGTAATTTTCGACTGGAGGTTTCACTTTCGGTTTCGGTTTGCCTCCGCCTGGAGATGGTTTGTTCGAGTTGAGGCCGCTTAATCGTTGGGCCCTAGTGGAAGAACATTCAAATAAATTGAACCACAGAAATCAAAAGTTTTTATCTAACAAACCCTAACAGTTTTTATTAAATTCAATGTATTAACAATGAAAATTCCTCAAGTCAAATATCTGCGCTTGTTATGTTAATTATTTATTAATTATTATTAATAATTTATTATTTTAAATAGTGAAAAAATTAAATCTCACTAAATCAATTCCTTTCAAGAAGTTTCAATTTTAATAAAAATTTAAGATGAAGCAAAAGAGCTGACAAATATCTTGAATATGAATAAAAGATGAAAGCAAAAGATTCAGAAAGTGCACAGAAGACAAAAAAAAGTATGAACTAAATTCCTAAACACTAACACAATGGTGCAGACAACCGAATTCAAAATAAAGGACTATCAAACTTAATTGTTAACTGAACGAGTGCTAATAAATAATGCGATGTGAATGAAATAAAAACAGTTATTATGACAAATATAATTTTTAATAGACGAAAACAAATTTGATTGTTAGATGATACCAACTTTTGACCCCTGGGAATGAAAGCATTAATAAAAAAAAAATTATATAGGTTATCTGCTGGTTGATATTGCATTTGATGATGTGGATGTAGGTATTTATTCAGTCAAGACGTAATCTTCGCTATCACGTTTGGCTAATTGCAATCATGAACAGTGAACACACAAATATTGACAACTGCATCAAGAAGTTGTTTCTAAAGATAAGTTGAAGTGATTTCCCGCTTCAAACCGCCGTCAAGAACATTTATTTACATATTGTTATTATTATTATATTTAACTTAGAAATACGTAGTTGAAAGATAGAACACTCCCAACCAACCAACCAACTCAAGAATCGGCCTTTAAATAGCACGTCGCAAATCATCTTAGGACATTCATGTAGCAGCAAATATCGTACAATAATGCGTATACCGTTTTCAAAAATATTTTTCTCGTGCGAAACATTCGTTTATAAAATGTTTCAAACGAGAGGTTAATAGTAAAAAAAAATTGCAGTTCTTAGCGCATTTTAAAATAAACTCCCACCAGTCCAATGCCACTCACAAACATTCTTTTCTATTTCCAAATCTACTAATCAAAAATCTAAGAATCAGTCAAACAATTCATCAGCCGACCAACCAGTCAATAATTTAATTAATCCTCCAGTTATGCAAGCCATAAATTACCAAGCAAATGAACCACCACTACAACCACCACCACAACCACCGGCGGCAACTAACTGACCCAGCAACTCCAGGATCAGGAATCTGCAGGTAAGACTTATCTTCATCGGGCCTGTTCACTCGACTTTTTGACTTGGCAGCTTTTTGTAGGGAGGTGTTGGGCAGATGAGGGACCTTCTTGTCAACAGATATTTGTCTCAGGAACTTCGAATTACTGTTTACTGGTGTGCTCACTGTCCAAATCGTGAATTTATTAATCTCCATATAAAAATCAACTCAATAACGACAAGTAAACTAAGAAACGGACGGAGGATAAAATGCATTGATTCAAAGCGAAATAATCAAGATAAGTTAGTTATTTCAGCAAATCTTCTGTGATATCAACAGTTTACATATATTTAAGTTCCTTAAATATATGGGAAACTTTTTTACGTCTAGCCCATTAAAATTCTCAGATTAAGATGTTATGTCATGTTATTTTATGTTATGATATGTTTTGTTATCAAGATGGCTCTTCAAAGTGTGGGAACGTGGAAGCCAGGGTTTATTCGTAAAAGGCGTTCACGAAAGTTTGAATAATAAGACTGAACTTATGAATTCAGCTTAGAACAATGTTTTAAAGAATGACGAAAGATAGAGAGAAGGAAACGAGGAGTAACCTGGAGGAGGTGTGTTCCTGTGGGCCACTGGCGCTGGGATGCCTGCGCGTGGGTAAATTTAATAAAATTCAACATTTAAATATCGATTATAAATTTTGTACAAAAATTGTCCATTTTCACACGAATGAAACAATACTTGTATTTTAAGACTATAAAATCAAAAGCGAAAAATAATCGTAATAGAGTAGTAGACAATGGAGGATTGAATTATGTTTTAAAAATTAAATAATATTGAACTGAACCGAAAACATTTTTATAGATCAGTATGTAAAAAAACATTTTGTTGTTAATCACCAGGCCGTCTGGGAGGAACAGATGAAGTTTTGCTCGGAGCGTGAGATGCTGCTGATGACTTGCTCTGAAATTTGCTCACCTGGCCAGGTCCTGTCATGATGATGATGATGCTGACGATGCTGACGATGATGATGATGAGGACGAAAATTAGGATGAGGTTACTGATGATGATGATACCCATTGTGGTCATGGTGATGTGAAAAAATAATAATTTACATTATTAATAATGCGAAAATAATTTCTACCCTATTCCACCACAAACTGATGTGCATTTGTTATTATTTAGGCAAATTTTTAACAAAGTTGTAAACGAAACTCTTCTTCTTTTTCTGTAGTTTTTTCGGCGTTTAAGCTCTGATAGGCTATCATCACGCCTTTTGATCTCTGCAGTGGATCTTTTCACAGATGTTGTTGAAAATGTTTACAGCCTTAATGTATGATATTAGGCTTACTATATTTTTGAAAATTGAGTGTATATCTTCTGGAATTTGGTATTTTTTACTGCTTTCGTTATATGTTTGACATTCCATTAATATGTGTTAGATTGATAGTTTAGTGGAGAGCTTGTTTTGTTGAATAAATGAATTATTTTGGAATGACATATTTTTAATCTATTTATCACGTTGTTTACGAAATTACCAGCATGTTAAGGTTTCTTGCAAAATTTAAGAAAAATTGAGCTTGATGACGTGCAAAATTGCAAGTGAATAAAAGAAAATTGGTCGAGTAGATGATACAGAACTTTGAACATTAAACAACATAACATTTCTAGCAAAATTGGACAATAACAAAACAACTTAAACGACTATTAGTTAAAATAAAGAGCGACAACAAATTATTTTACATCATTTCAAAATTAAAAACAAAAAATGAATTAACGAAAACCATCAACAACAGCTCGGGCGACGACTAACTAGAATCCTTTGGCAGACCAGGTCCAATGCTAACAGTCAGGACCTTACTGGATGGCTTCAGCACGGCCATGTTGCCTGCGCCTGTCGTGGGTGTTCCAACTTGATTCATTCTCATTCATTCACCGCGAGGTTGCAATTGATAATTATAAAAAATCAGACACGATTTAGATAACAGTTAAAAAACTTTTTTGCACAAGTTACTATCATAAATTTAGAACGAATGTTTGAAAACAAATGGTTCTAGACGAGTTTTAACAATGAACAGAATCTTTGAAATTAAATAATTTTTCAAATAAAAGTTTGAAAATTAATATATTGAAAATTGATGATTGTAAAATGGTGCATCAACTGACCTGACGAAAACTTCACCGTCAGCTTGCTGGCTCCAAAAAACTTATCCTTTTTTGTCACATATTCTATGCTAATTTGAATCGAATTTGAACGTCAACGAAGAATGGCGTGAAATATTTAAAAAAAATAAATGTTGACTTTTTGAGGAAGACAATTGTTTGATAATACGGAAACATTTTGGTTCAACGAATTGACTCTTCAATTAAATAAAAATAAAACTTTGACCAATTAATTGGACAGAATTCATAAGATTTGACAAATGGCAGTTGTAGCAAATGCAAACATGAAAGCAACTTCTAAACCAACCTGTCGTTGAAATGAATCTTCAACGCTCCTCTCCCTTGAGCAGTACTGAGTTTGTTCAGTACTGACAGCATTTCCGTCTTGAACGTGCATTCCATCAGGTTGGCGTAGTCGTCCAATGTATACAATATAAAGAAGTCATCTTGACGCGTGCTGCAAAGTTGTGTGCGTGTGCATGTGATCTTTTGTCATTGTCTGGTGTACATGAATATATAATATCTGGATGTCTGTTATATTCCATGTATAACAATGTTTATAATAATATTCAAACAAAGTTGTATATAAACGTTGAAAAATTGTTTGCGTGATTCTGTGTCCGCGTGTGTGCGTGCTTTTGCAAAAGTGTTGAAGTTGTTTAAACTTTTGTAGTAAGTAACAGCAGAATATTAAGAGCTGGGAACCTGAGAGCAAAATGAGAGATGCCTTCCAACGGAATCTTCCTCTTGATAACTTCCAGGACCTGACCTTTTTGCGGACCCTTCTTGACCTTTCCAATCAATCAATCAATCATATTTAATCAATCAATCATTCAATCAAAATTAATTTACTACTTTCAATGTCACCAACATGAAAATCACCATCACCGCAATTGAAAATAATTAAATAAAACAAAACAAAGCCAACTTGCTCTCTGCCGATCAAGTAGAAGAACTTGTTGGTGATTATCAAATCTCTTTTGGAGGGCTGTTTTAAATTTCAAATAACGACAGTTACAATGCTACAACGTTGAGATTGATTTTCAATAGAATTAAATACCACTAGCTTATTTATTATTATCATCCTCTCCATCCTCACCAACATTTTCAAGCCCAGTTGGGTCTATCCATCAGCCTACGTTGTAAGAATGATATTGGCAGATGTCTCAGAAACTCTGTCCGTGCTAGTTCAGCTTTGGCCTTAGATTTCTCTCTCAAAAGACTCGCATTCAGCAAGCATCGTAAGTAACGTTTCTCATCATATAAGAGAATTCCTACACTTAATACTGGCAACCACTTTCTGCTAGCTAAAGAGACCCTGCATTGCATACTTGCCGAAGCGAACAATAAAAAATCTATGAATGAAGTCTTGACAGGAACATCTCAAATGTGCTTATCATATAAAAGTTACTTGTATTTCGCAAATTAATATTATAAATTATTATAACACTCAAAAGCAAATTGAACGTCAGTACTATTTCGACGACACAATCTGGTGGAAGCTTCTTCACCGACACACGTTGTGGTCCACAATTTTGTTTCAAGTCAATGAACGAGCAACACACATCAAGTTATAATATCCTATTACGTATTAATCATTGCAAATAAAATATATGATCCGAACAACCGCAACGACAGCTCTTACCTTGAACCTCCTGTCATATTTGTTGACTGCATCAGCAAACTCCACCATCTCCCTTCTTTCCAGAAGAGCTCGCAGTCCTGGCTTGTGTTCAAGTCCCAAGTAGTCCCCAACAAATGATCGGTCGATGCTGAAACGACGACGTTCCTTCTTATTTAACACGAGACTTGAGGCTGTTTAGTGTCACATTCAAACGGCATCGTTCATTAAAAGTATGCTTCCTATGTAATATTACTTTTGAGGTCACATCAAGACATCAGCATACCGTAAATCAGGATAAAACGAAATAGAAATTTGAAAAAGACTAAAAATTAATAAAATTCTTTATAAGAAATAGAACCCTCATTCTTCAGTCTGATGTACTGCTTTTGAGCGTTCCACTTCCGGAACATCTTCTGGATGACCCTGGCGTACCCATCAAACTTCCTCTCTCTCACTTCCTCCAACAAGAAGAGCTGCAGCAATAATTCATAATAATTATATCTATAATGACATCTCTTGCTATTAACAATCCGATATTTTATTCTGCTAAAATTATCAATGAATCGAAAATCGATCAATCGACTGTCTAAAACTTATTCAATCCGATGACTTATTCAATTGCCTGGCAACCAATGAATTAAATATTTAATCAATCATTCAAACCCTCAACTACTCAAACAATTAATCATAAAATAGATTCATTAATTTTTAAAAAATGTAAACCACAATCTTTAAAAATTCAGAATACTAACAGATTCTGGATTTTTAACAAAAACTTTTGTCTTGCCAAGTTGGAACTGATCATGATCCATGTTGACACTCCTCATGATGATCTGCACTCCTTGTTTTTGATCCCCCCGCCATTCGGGCCACGTCTCTTTCGTGAGGATGGCATACCTGAACGGAACAAAATAAATAAATGGAACTTGGAAAAACCCTGAAAAACTTGAATAAGCACAATTATTATAGACTATGAATGAAATAAAAACCAACAATTAATTAATTAAAAAAAAACCAGTCAACCTTTTAATGAACTTATCGAAGACTCTTCTGTATGCGAAACCAGCCCTACGAACCCTCACATTTTCCTTCAGACCCAGGTACTCCACCTGATGCTTCACCCTTCAAACATCAAGTCATCAATGAACATCAAGTTATCAATGAACGTCACATCACCATGATTCAGCTGCCAGCATCACATAAAACCACCTAAATATCTCAATCAAAACTTCCACTTATTCTTGATTTTAAACTACTTTTAATTCATTGATGAAATTTAATATTTTATATTGAAACGATAATAAGTAACTAATAACAATTGAAGAAAAATGAAAATTCAAAAATAGTATCATCAAATTTCGTCAAAAAAACACGATAGCTGGATAGCGACAGAGTGATAAAGTGACCTATCTTCTGCACTTGAATGACTCGATTCAAATGCAAAAGGATTTTTCGTTTATTTTGCGCGTAAATATATGAAATGCTTGTGCTGTAGCGCTTTTCATTAGAAAGCTGGAGAGCCGCTCACAAGTACGAATGATCGCGGTCTGTTAATCCCATTTTAGAATGTTATCCATTTTTACAAACTTTTTGAAAAGTTAATAAAAATTTGAAAAGATAATATTTATTTAGTATTTAGGTGCTGAACACTTTTGAGGCAATTTGAAATTAATTTGCTAGCTAAGTCAGATCAGACAAGATGAGTGCCATGTCTTATACAATTTTGTTTCGCATAGAATGGTGTAGTGATCTGGTTGGAACGGAGATACAATAAACATTTTTTACGTGTCTTTACATTTTTCATCATTAAGATTTTTATTATCATCGTGCAACCATCACAAACGTCATGACGTGATCGCGACGACAATCACCTGTTTTCCTCCCAATCTTTGCTCAGCTTAGTTTCATTGGGCTTGATGCATCTGATGTAGTTCGGAACGCACTTCATAAGAGCCTCCACGAGTTTGTTGGCCTGGCTCTGATCAGCGTTTTTTTGTTTGTATGTTTGTTTGTATGTTTGCTTGCTTGTTTGTCTGTTTGTTTGTTTGTGAACTGATGTGCAAGTCAGTTTGGCAAGTAATCATAACTGAGTAACAATTATCATACAATATTCAAAGTTGCAATTTTTGTACCTCAATCAAGATATTGAAAGTAAAAAATACAGCATTATAGTAAAAGTCGTTTCTCAAGCAATATTAAATAATTCATTAACAGGCGTAGATATTATTGAAACTTTATTAAAAATTCTTGCAGTTACAACAAAATTCATCAAACCTAACAATGGGCAAACTTTCCGAACTATCTAATAACGTTTATTAAGCATAAAAAAGATTCAATTCACTTCAAAAAATGAGAAATATTACAAAGCGAACCAACGATAAACTATGAAACCGAAAATGTCTTCGACCAAAAAACATGAGACCTTGATTTTAGAACTGGCAGTTGTTGGTCTCGACTTGGCATTCGTGTTGACCACCTCGGGGAACAACGAGACAAGGAATGGACTGGCCGAATGATGGATGGAGGGTTTTAATTGCAATTTTTCAGTAACAATTGTAAAAATTATTAATGAAACAACGCCTAACAAAGTGATAATAACATGAAAACGATAAGATTAAGGCCATATAAAGTGCATTATAACGCGGGAACAATGAATCAATAAAATGTAACGATATATTTTGGAATGAATTGTCAATCAACGAAGAAATGTAAGCATCTACTTATTTGAAGATTGCATCAAGAGGATGAGATCGCTAAAGAGTACATCCCTGTTTCGCTCGCAAAATCCTTCTGCTGTGTAAGACACCTGTTCAACGTTAATGATGATGTTGCTAGGCAACTAAAATGAAGCGTCTGGCTGGTGAGTGGCGATTACGATGGTGACGATGGATAGCTATGATGAGAGAAAAATTCATCACAACATCATAAATGCCAATTATTTAGACAAATATGAATCAAATATAGAAACACTAATGACCGACAAACGACCTAACTGACAAACCTTGCCGGCATAATGATGGATGATAAAATCCGAGCTACCCCCCTGGTAATGCTGGTGACTCCCTATGGCTGATGACAATTTCTGATAATATTGAAATCAAAATAAAACACATCCGATCACTTGAAATTATTCATCAACTATGTCATAAAAGATAAATTGTCAGGTTGCATTCATAAAAAAAAAATAAAATCTATCAGAAAAGACTTGAATAAGATTTTTATAAAAATTTGCAAAACCAACGGCAAGGAGTGTGCCATCAACTCCTTCAGAGACGGCGTGCATAGTGGCGCACACGTCGTCAAGAACGCACATGACACCTGAGATGATGATGGATGAGTTATAGTTGGCCAGCCAGTGGTCAGTTAGTTATTTCATAATGGTTATAAATATGAAAATGGTTTTAAATGAACAACTGTTCAAAGGTAGAGAGTAACACAAATTGTATGCCTAAAATGAACAAATAAGATATAATTTGTGGGAAAAAATCAAGAAGTACAAGAATGTTAACCAGGGGGTTGCTTCGACTCAATGAGGTCACAGACAATCTTGTTGTTGAAGTACTCTATTGGGATCCACTTTATGCCTTCTTGCACGTACTCTTCCTACAGAAGTGATCAACATTATTATGTGTTGTTGGGTTACAAAAACGAGCCAGTCACTAATAAGTTCATTTCTCATATTTTTGTCGAATGTAGAGCAGATCATCTTAAAAACTCATCTTTATGACAAATATGCCAGAACCAGCAGTAACAATCACGTCCGTAATAATTGCAGTAAGCAATATCATCAACATACCTGTTCTGCTTTCAGTGTCAACTCGATAAAAATCTGCTGAAGTTTCTCGTTGACGTAATTGATGCAGAACTGCTCGAAACCATTTTTTTGGAATATTTCAAACCCGTAAATATCGAGAATGCCGACATTCATGATCTCCTGACTGCTCACCATCGCCTGGTTCACCGTCTGTTGCAATGTAAATTTCAATAAGCGCTAAAGCTAGTGCTAATGTAACATTGAAGTAAGCAAGTTAAAAACCTAATGTTTTGCGTGAAATGAAATGAGTAATATAACAAGTTATGACGGTAAAGTAACCTAACCTAACATATAAATGTCTCAAAAAATCGCTTCCTACAAACAATCGAACATTCACCCACCTCCACCAAATAATCAAACAGTCGATAGTACAAGGCCTTAGCGAGGGCATCCCTGGTGTGGCTGGCTTGTTCGGGGTTCAGGGTGACGTTGATGTTTTCCGTCTTGCCGGCCCACTTGCTGTCCATCACCCTGCTGGTCAGTTTCGCCGTCAGGTCCTCTATGGAAATTCCCAGCAAGTATGCAGGAAACTGAAGAACTGTTAAGGTTATAAAGTGAATAATTTTGAAAAAAAATAGCAACAAGTAAACCGTATAAATTACAAATGTGAAAAAGACTGCGAGGCATAAGAGAATACAAATACTATTAACTAATATCTTCAAGCTAGAATTGAATTTAAGATGACTACCATAGTGAAAAGAAATATCTACATTCCAAAAGTGGAATGAAATGTATAAAACTAATTAATATAAAAAATTAGTCATTAAACCCAACATGACCAGGCAAAAGCAAAATGATGCAGTGCAATGCGACACAAAACAATTCAACTCAACATAACGCAAGTCTACAGAAAGTAAATTAACAATCCATGACACGATTTCTGGCATACAGCACTGGAAAAGAAAAAAATATTAGAAGAAAAACAACACAAACATTCAGGACTCTGGATAGCAGCATAATTGTTGAGCTCCTGGAAGAAGATGTTGCCGAGATGGAGGATGGCCGCTGTCAACGACATCACGTTGAACTGGTCCGTTTCAGACATGCCCATCACACTCATCGCGTGCTGCATTAATATCACATTAGCGTTGTTGCAATTAGATATGCTTAGCGTTTAACTCTTCCAAAATTTGAAAAAGTTATCATCAACTTTACATTTTATTAAAAGAGTTTACTGCGATGGTATCATTTAATGAACAGTTTATCAAAAAAGAACAGAAAGCAATTGAAACGAGTGCATACATACATTAGTGTCCTGAAAATCTTTGACGTCATCAATGCCATCAACTTTGTAAGTACCACTCTGGTTGAGGTAGAAGAAGTAGTCGGGTGATGTGAGACCCAGGCTCTCTGAAGGTCATGAAACATCAGAAAAACAATGGTAAAATAAGTTAATATAAATAAATGAAAGCATTTTATTTGAGGAACTGGAAAGAATAAATTTAAACATTAAATATTTCCATAATTCTAGCAAAAATTAATTAGTGTTGATTCAATTGCAAAATTTCTATAGACTGCAATGTCATCTGATGCAAAGACAAAACAATATAAACCTTGTAGTTCCGCACTGGCCCCAGAAATAAGTTGGTAGAAGATGTGGAATGATCGCTCATTTGTGTTCTGAAGAACAAGTCTCGACTGTGATGATCATTTTTGTGGTGGTTATTTTTGTGGTGGTCATTTTTGTGGTGGTCACATGACGATTGATTATAAAACTGTGCATCTTAACCAACAACATGCAGATCTATTTTGAATGTTCTAAACAATGTATAACCAAGTAGAGTGAAATAAATGAAAGATAGTGCATCAAAAACAACAAACAACTTTAAAAACATAGATATATCCAACTTTGACTACAACTTAGTCGCCAAGCTTATCTCGTGAAAAAAACTAAATTACATTGACTGATTTCGTCAGAAAACAATTAGTTGCAACGAAGCAGAAAATAATAAAAATTATGAATACCGGAATTGATGAATAACAAAAAAAACATGAAAAAAACGGAAGAGGGTGTCGAACGAACTTTCTCGAGTAGGAAGTTAGAAATATGTCCCCCAATGGGCTCTCCACCCTTGCTGAACTGCATCTCAACATACTTGCCCTATTTCAATTTCAACAGAACAATTTATTTAATTTGCATGTTAAGCAAACATGGCAAGCACTTGAAATGTCCGTCTGCTCGGAGAGTGTTGATCATTTAAACATTATGTACTTTCGAGAGCAAGTCAAAGTTAAATAATTCAAAAAAATCACCAACATCTGCAATATACTTTCAAAATATGGATAAACGAAAAAACAAACAAGCAAACAAATGAACAAAAACAGCTGAACAAGAACAGCTGAATAACTAAACAAACAAATAAACAAACATACGAACAGACAAATGAACAAATAAATAAAACAAACAACTAAATAAAAAACTAATCCAACACACACAATGAACAAATTAACAAACAAATAAACGAACGAACAAACAAACGAAAAGACGAACAAACAAACAAACAAACGAACGAACAAATCTACTAGAATTGTTGTTCCTGACAGTTTTTGCATTTCCAAACGCCTCCAATAAAGGATTCGATTCTAGAATTATCTCTTTCACTCTCTAGTTGAAAAATTTATTTGAAAAATTCATCCTCAATAATGAAATTGATGAAGACTCTGATGAGAGCAATTAAAATTGCAATGAGAACGACAAACAAAAACCTCTGATGACAACCTGAACAGTGGATCCACCGCCGGAGACCTTAGCAATGTAGTTCATAATGTGCTTGGCTGCCACCGTCTTGCCAGCACCTGACTCTCCACTGTTGTTCATTTCATAAGTGTTACAAACTTCACATGCGTGTGTTTGTGTGTGCGCGTTTGTACGTGTGTTTATTTGTTGTTTGACAATAAATTAAACATGATGACATTAAAATAAAATTTTAAACCAATTAAAACATTAATAGTAATTGTTATATTTCAAAACTGTGACAGACTGGCAAATTAGAAAAAATAAGAAATAGAAAAACAATAAAAAAAGTAAATGGACAACTGAAGAAAAAAAGTTGAAATGATTGAAAACATTAGCAACGTTAACAATTTTTCTCGCACTTACGTAGCAACAGTTTAAAAAAATAAGTAATAAATATAAGATGAATATGACATAAAAAAATATCTATCTCCATTTTAGTTAACCTGATGATGACACATTGATTTTCAGTGTCGATCACCATGTTCCTATACATGGAGTCACTCAGGGCAAATACATGTGGGGCATTTTCGTAAGAAGCCTGGTAAATAAATTACAAATCTTTACAATCACATTACAAATCTTTACACATACACAATACAAGTACATCATAAATCTTTACAATCATACTACAAATTTAAAAAAAACTCATCACAAATCTGAACACATGCATCTCAAATCTTTGCACATACATTACAAATCTTTACAATCACATTACAAATCTTTACAATCCTGTTACAAATCTTTTCAATCACATTACAAATCTTTACAGACTACATAATAGATCTTTACAATCACGTTAAAACTCTTTACAAATATAAATAATCTCAGCTATAATTTATAAAGGTAACAAAAACCTCTACTAAAAACTGCGCACAAATATATCATGAATTTTTTGACAAAACATTGCAATCAAAAAAGATGTATACCTATGTGATGTGTGTTTCTGTAACAATCAACAAACAGATATCATCAACAACATCAACAACAACATCAACAGAAAAACTCACAGCTCCTCGATACTGGTCAATCTCCTTATCAGAATAGATGGGAAGATTTTTGAAAGGGTTCACAGATATCAACACCGGCCCAATGTATGTCTGAAAATGTTGTCAATGAATGAACATTAGAAATTCAGAAATTGTGAGTACACACATTTTTTCAATTGGATCTTTTTAAATTTTAAATTTCACACATAATGAGCTAATTGCATGAGACATGTATCAGCTTGGTGTTTTTGTGAGAGCGGTTGACGGGAACACAACGAAAACTCTTTATAACAATTTAACCCCACAATGTTCCATGACGCTCTATAAATTTTAGTTGATGTATTTTGGAAAATTAAATAGTTTATGGAAACAGCAGAATCACTTAACTCATATTGGTGTCGTTTTAACAATAATTAAACAAATTTGAATGCAGTCTTCGCAGAACTTGAGAAATCTTGATCATATGAAACTTGTTCATGCCTATAAATAAATTAAACTTGTGCATGCATATAGATAAATACAATTTGCAACAGAGAAAGCTCCAATTTCATTCAGACACGAGTATGAAACATCGCATGAGAAGGTTGCCAAAAAACCAGAAATAAAATTTAAATAATTTTTAATTAAATACCAAATAAAGAAATGGAATTGTTCAGCTTTGTAATTTTATTTGCTGTTAGAAATAAGGTTTGTGATAAAAATTGTGTTCAACATACTAACACATAATTATAAAAAGTTTGAACACTGAAATAAGTGCATACTGCAGATAAAATAAAAAAATTTGATAATATAGTTTTTGAAAAAAAGAATAGTAATTCACAGCGTAGTCATTGTAAAAATTAAAATTCCTTAAAGTTGAAGAGCCATGTCAACAATGCAAAACCATAAGGAGTTGTAGTGTTGATTCAAACGCCTGACTGTCTGCTGTGATGGATGGATGCCACGTGCATTAACACTGGCAAGCAATAGTGGAAAGCTAATAAGGAAACAGTTGCATGCTTTAATACAGAAACAGTTAATACAGAAACAGTTGCATGCGTTCATAATTGTAACCTCCATCTAGGAAATTATTAACAATAGGAGATATAGCTTGTGAGCTTCTTTTGTAAAGCACTTATAAAATAATAGTTTTACAAAAGCTAGCAGTTTTTAAAATTCATGTACAGTTCAAATATCGAATGTGCAAAAGAAGATATAGCAGCTCTTGTCCTTCTGGCTTTTCAGGTGCATGCTCTTAAATGTGTAACTAACTATTGAAAAAAGTTTGAACACTTCAACAGAAGGTCAAAATTGAGAATTTATGATTCTGCATATGTTAATGTATCTGTGAAACAAGCAGAAAACGAAATTCTGATTAGAGAGGAAATGTTGAAAGTAAGTGATACCATCTGATTCTAATATTTTTGTTAATAAAAAGGATTGGAGCTGGAATGCAAATGAGAAAGGTGATGAGAAAATATTTTTGAATTGACAGAGTGTAGAATTATTTTCATTAACTGGAAAGATGCACACAAGTCTGTACAATGAAGTAGACGATTTAAATGTTAGAAAATTTTAAGATCTGAATCTGAAGAACAAGTAAGTAATCATCAAAAAATAAAACAAAATAATCAGATCAAGTTTAAACTGGCAGGGAGTTGGCAGCTCTGTTGTACTCTAAATGCACGCAATCCATATTAGCAGGAAGTTTTGCTTGGTGTGAATTAGAAGATGTTGCATAACAAGGAACAGAATTTATAAATAAATGTATTATATATATACATGACATTAGAAAACATTTCATCAATAATTACCAATA
The DNA here is from genome assembly GCF_000326865.2 of Helobdella robusta. Classification (NCBI taxonomy): domain Eukaryota; kingdom Metazoa; phylum Annelida; class Clitellata; order Rhynchobdellida; family Glossiphoniidae; genus Helobdella; species Helobdella robusta. The sequence continues at coordinate 4,805,262 of NW_008705459.1, read as the reverse complement.
CGCTGAAGCAAAACCCCAGCAGCAATAAGCTATACAGCAATTATGATAGAGAAATTAAAATAATTTTCTAGTTTAATTGCAATTGATCAAAAAATAACATAATAAATAATACAATACAGCTAGCTATTTGATAATTTTATTGATGTCTGTGACAGCTTCACTGAACACATATCATCAAAAACATGAAACTGAGAAACATGTTTGAAGTCCTCCTATGCAAGTCAAACATAATTCCTCTGAGTTTTTCCCTTTTCTATTTTTATTAAATAAAACTTGAAGAAATCCATTCGTAGAAACAAGATGAATGTTAGTTCTATAAGTAATAAACCCCTTACCAATATTTTAATTTTATTATAATACAAGTTAAATATGAGTATGGAAGCCATAAGCATGACCATTGGAAATGAAAAACAAAATATTGTAGAAAAATAAATTTCATAAGACAAAAACTATGATGAATAAGGAACAAAACTCATAAACATAACAGGAATACAACTAAAATAACATATCTCTAGCATTAAGAGAATAACTGCAGTGATTATGATTGAAAAATCTAAAATTACATTAAGTTAATTATCATCATTACTTTCTATCTTAAAGTTCATAATGTAATACAACATTAATTCATTATATCTATGATAAATTAATGCCTAATCAATTTTTTGCAATGATGGGATAGTCATTATTGTTAGTTAGAGGAACTAACGTATATGCAGTCATCCATGAATCTTTTCTTGAGATTTTCCACAATGGCAGCTTCATTGATCTTCTGCAAGAGGACCATGTCCTCGACACCACTCTGCTTCACATTGTGACTTTGCCAGTGGTATGGCTGTTCAATTCAGAAAAGAATTAAATTAACAAATTATTAATTACCATTAGTAAAATTATAAATGCAAAATGTTTTGCTGACTAGTTTATTTTATTTTATTTTAAACAAATAAATAACTAATTAATATAAATGATTTGATTAATATATATTTTTAAAAATATATAAATTAATTCATTGATTAAACAAATTTCAACAAATGTAAATTGTAAACAGAAAATTATAAATACTGTTTTTAAAATGAAGATTGAAAAAACCTTATTAACCATCATTTGAGGATTAGATTAGTTAGTTAGATTAAAATTAGAAGTTATTATCTAATGTTATCCCTTGTTTTATCAGTTATTAGTATTGAGCTTTGACCATCATTTTAAATCAGATTAACATCTAATCAATCTAACATTACTGTTATTCTTATTAAAAATTAATTAGAGCATCTGATTTTCAATCC
>NW_008705459.1:4727550-4803685 GCF_000326865.2 Helobdella robusta | reverse complement strand
TTAGATATAACTTCTAATTTTAATCTAACTACTAATCTAATCCTCAAATGATTATGATTAGCATTAGATTAGAGATTAGATGGTACTACATTATAAAAATAATTGTAAAAGATAAATAACAATAATAATGAAATGAGTGTAAAAGTTATCAAAGTGTATCAGTATCAACTAAAAAAATATTTTGTTCACTAACTAGAGTTTTTTGTTTATTAATAATTTATTATATTTTATTATATTTATTTTTATTAGATTGTTAGTAATACAATAAAATAAATAAAATAAACCAATACTATAATTAATATATTATATATAGTTTATTTTAAAAATAACAAATTGTAATATGAATATAACAATTTAACTTGACAAATTTTAATAATTTATTAAAATAAGATAATAAGACACTAATATTAATAAAAACTAAACTAAATACATACACAAATAAAATAGAAAATACAAAGCACATCATATCACAACATCATGCTAAAACTAACTAAACTAATTTACTAATCTAATACTAATCACTAACTAATGCTAACTAATTTCCGATTTGAGAATTTTATGCAACAAAAACTGAATTATAAAATAAAACATTTATTTAAATTTAAAAGAATCTTACCATTGTTTCCACTTATTAACTCCACTGATCCCCCAAAACACCTAAAAAAATGAAGATCAAACAAGTAGGCAAATGAAGAAGACTTTGAAATATGAAGAAGAATGCGTGTTACACTTCCACTAACACAGACAGACAGATAGATAGAGACACACACAAACAAGAAGACATCAGGCAAGGTAGGCAAGTGGTGTGTGAGTGTAATTATTGAAAGTAGGAAATCCTGTTCAGCTGAACCTGAAAGGTGTTTCGTTTAATAAGGACCATGCAACTGAGGCGCTGTATTTATTTTCATATTTTAAAATATATAATTTATTTTCATCTAATATTTTCAACTCTACTACGGTTTATTATTTATTTTCTTCTATTATTATCATTATTTTAACATTAATATTATTTCTCTCATTATTTTTTTTCTTCTTCCTGTTATTTTTATTTATTTTCATTTTATTTTTTTTATTATTATTTTATTATTATTTATTTTATTAATATTTTTTCTTCTTATTTAAAAATTAATTGTAGAATTATAGATATTAGATGTGTTTTGAGATTATTACACATTTGGATTGATTTAGTTTAGTAAGTTTTAGTAAGATTTAATATTAGTAAATTAATTTTATACTGTGGGATGCAAGACTGGAAATGAAATCCTGTACATAATATTATGAATATTAAATCTATACAATGGCTTTTCTGCCTATATTTGTCAAGATTAGGCTACGAAATTCTAGACGCAAGAGTACCTATAGTAAATCTTATATTGTACTCTAAACTAAACCAAACACATATTGCCCTAAATTCGTTTTTTTTCTTGATAATCTCGTTAGCATCTATTCACAAATTTCAAATCACCAATACCAATAATAAAATAACTGTTAATCATGAAATATGATTATTTGTGCATCACCACACATGCAGTCGCTTCAAATGCGACAGAAGTTTGCCCTTTTGAATGGAACAAAAAGCCGCCAACCAAAATCAGTTTTAAAAATTTACTCGACCATATCAATTATATTCAAATTAGCTATCTTATGACACAAAATTCTTTAAACATAAAATCTAAAACTATAAATTAAATAATACTTGTCATGTCATTTTCTGGTCACTTCTTAAAAAGTTTTCACATAAAATCGTTTAGACCATTTATAATATAACGTTTTCATGCCAACGAAATTCTTAATGAATTTGCATATAGCATTTTATAATTTCATATTGCCAAATGCATTTCTTAATTTTCAATCATTTGAACACTTTTGAAGGATTAGAAAAAGTTAATTTTGATAAAACTTCATCAAAACGTTTCATTCGAATGTTAAAGCACATAATCTTTATCAATCAAACAATTTGGTATTACATGCAGTCATACACATGTTTATTGTATATACAAAAAAAATCAAAAACCAATATTCCTTTGCATTGCACACGTGTTTTAATTATTTCTAAAACCTGTAGCTTCATAGTTTGTGTTACAAAATTGAAACCAGACAAATTTTCAATCGTCGCATCGAATAACTGATTATTAATCAATTGTTGGAATTGTTGTAACGAATAGAACTATAGGACATGGAAACGAATGGATGACTAATATGTTAAATCCTTATAATCGATATGACCAGAATCTCCGAACAATGACATAGAGACGATGCCGTCATGTTGAATGTGCAGGCGAGTTATGGAAGCGTGTGCTACAAACATCCTCATCCAAGTATTCGTTGGTAGCTGCAGAGATCTGGCGGATTGCAAAATCGATTAGTGATGTTTATTGCTTTTAACAGAATTCAATTAAATTAAATTTTTTACAGCTTAAATGCATGAAAAATTACTTTGTTTAATTGAAAATACTTCTAACCTCAACACAAAGAACCGGATAATGTTACCATGTGCAATTATGACTTCGTTTGTTATTTTGTTCGTTTGACCGTCGTTGTCGTCAGGCCGGAAAAAATATCTTCTAAAAGCAGATTCAAGTCGTGGCCCGTCAACATGGTAATCCTTTTTGTTGGAAGTTAGAAATTTTTATAAGAAAGATAATAAAATATTCAAGTGAACTAATGTAAAGGCGCACCCTTTCAGGCAGACTCCAGTAACTAATAGTTGGATTAGGAGGTGTCGGTCCTCCTTCTTCTAGCATGGAATCAGCTATTAAAGGGAATGGAAGCCTCAAATTTTTGTGAATGATCGAGGCTGTTTCTGTTGCTCTCGTTAAAGTTGAATGATAAACAGGGCCCACAGAGATGTTCATCTGTTTCAAACGATAGGCTGCATGGGAGGCTTGTTTTTTACCTGAAATTACATTAAGTTGTGTTAAATATTTAGTCTAATGAAACGAACGTTGACAACCTAATAAAATTTGTTCAGAGTACATTGCGCATTGAAACATTAGTTTTTTTTAGAAACATTAATTTTTAAATTAGTTTTTTGTGTTTAATGGATGTTTTTCAAACACGAATTTACCAAAACGTTAAAATTTTGACAATTTTTTTGATTACAAGCACAAATTTACAAATTTTAGATAATCTTGATTGAAAGTTAGAGCTTGAAATAGAATAACTATTTTGAACGTACAACATCACTTAAAATATAAAAAACGTGACCTTTCGTAGAAAATAAATAGATATAACATTCAACATTAATTCGTTTCAGGTTACAACGCATAGCAATACTACCGTACCAGCTGCTTAGGCAAGGGGAGAATTTTGGAACTGAAGCCGCCTCCTCAGTAAAAATTTTGCTACGGTTGAAGTTAAAAGGAAAAAAACCCCCAATAACTGTTGCAAATTAAATTAAATTTTGAAGTTTGTATAAAACCGCTTATTTTTATTGCGAAATTTGTTAACAAATAAGTGATATGGTGAAAAGAGAAAGGTCGCCAAGAGCTTTCAAACAAATTTAATCTTCTGCCCAAAGCAAATTTCTAGCCACGCTACTGTACATTGCTATACGTATACTAAATATTATATTCTTTAAAATAAATTAAAATTTAACGAAGAATAACTATTGAAATCGAAATCATTAACTAAAATATTTGTACACAAAAATTTTAGGTGTAGCTAGTTTTGAGGCGAGATTTGTACAATTTAGCCACTTATAATTAAATATATTAATGTTAACGAAGAACACAAAATAGCCACTAGTTGGTAACAACAGAAGTTCCACTCATAAAACTTTGCCAATAACAAACGCTGAAGTGAAGAGCAAATATGACAACCTCGGTCTGTTAACTTTCCAGTGTTAAAGTCGTACTCCCCGTGCCTGATCAGTAAGATGTTTCGCGCTTTCATCAGTTTCGAAGGAGCTGACATCTTTCTGTTTATTTTTATATATTTTACTTTATTAATTATCGATACTTAACCAAATCTACTTTAACCAAATCAAATCAATATAGGTATGGCGGTATATGGTAGCAAGTAATGCATCGCTGAGTAGATAATATCTATTAAGTAATATATTGAAATATTATCTCTATCACCAAAAGCCAATGACATATAAACAATTTTCTAAAGCAAGAAGCATTTCAAAATAAATTAATATCTCTCCTATTTCCTATTTCTCTAAGCTCCTAAACTTTAACATATCTTCGTTTCAAACAATTACTTTTATGATGAATAACTGCTAACGTTGTTGAATGTACAAGTATACATTTATTAACTGTTAATATAATATAAGAAGCTATCGTGCATGCATATTCGTCAAAATGCTCAAAATAAATTTGACATCTCGTAATTTTTATTTTACTTAAACCAAATTTTCATGAGCTGTAACAGAAATAAAATTAACTATAAAAGCATTGTAGCAGAAATACCAACAAATCCCAATTGTAGTTCCATTCATAAGAACAATTCAAACGATCGTTTGTCTTTTTCGGTGCTAAATCATCTTTTGATTCATCGGGATGATTGGCTGCCGAGGCCGACACATGAGGATAATCATCATTGAAAGTTTCCACACTTGCCATTTTGTATGAGTTTTGCCTGTATTTGCTGCAGATAACACTGGCGTAGATTTCGATGTACCACGAGATGGTTATCATCGTCAGAATTGTTAGTATGAATAAAAAGATTATAATCCGATACCCCGACCTCAATCCCAGCTTCATAGTTGCAATTTTAAAGTTCTACATGTGATTCAAGTAATGTTTATAAAAGTTCGTAGCTGAACGTCATCATTGTACCAATAATCAACAAATGAAATGTGAAAACTTCAATATACACTATATACAGATAGCGAAACAGTCGAACAATGGAAAGTAACGCAGCGTCGTATTAATTTATATTGTCACAGTGATTAATGCTTATTCTTTGGTAAGACTGATATTTTAAACAAATTTTTACTTAATTATTAAAGTCTGTAATGGTTTTTTTCGTAATTGTAAATTTTCATTTTTTCCTTTGTCTTTATCTTTTCATCTTTTGTAAACGCACTGGTATATATATAATATATATATATATATATATATATATATATATATATTATATGTATATGTGTGTGTGTGGGTGGCGTGTGTGTGTAAAAAAATTTATATACATGTGCGCTCGCGTTCGTGTGTCTGCGTTCGTAGGGTGTGGTCATTAATACGGCATTTGTACTTTTATAAGTATGCGTCACAGTAAGAGCAAAGTAAAAATAGTACTGCTAAAATGTATTTTTGATCAAAATGAGACTGCTTATAATATAAACGGTACTATATTAAACTTGCTACCGTCAACCATTGTTTATTTTTAGGATGCGATTCTAACGGGCAGTAGTTTTGAAGTTATAGTATGTCTCGTATATCTGATATACTCTCTCGACAATTTTGAGAAGTTATGAGAAAATAACCTAATTTTTCCATCACTCATTTTTCCATTTATACGCCGTACAATTGAAACAACATTCATTGAGTTCTCTGCTCATTCTCCTTTGTTAAAAGCCTTCTGCTTCAGGTTCATGCGTTAGCATCTTCCTATGTCTTCTTTTTCTTATTGTATACATGTATATCATATACTTCAAATACTTAGAATATGGATATAGTAGCAATCAACAACATGATACTATATCTATATGCATGAACATCCAAAGACTTAAAGAGCTAATTGCACGTGTATATTAATATTAATTTCTTTGCACGTGCAATTTCATTCATTGTGGTTGCTAGGCAACGCAAGGTGCTGTAAACAAAATGAACAGAATTCTGTATGCCTGATCAAATATGAAAATAAAAAAAAATTGTTGTCTGATTCGCTCTTCAGATTTAAATTCTTATAAAAAATATTTTATTATTTATTTTTTGCAATCTTATTAATCGATAAATATAAAATAACATTAAAATCAATGATTCAATTCGAATCTGAATATGAATGACAATGAATAGTTATAAAATAAATATAAAATATATATTATATAACTATAAATGTGAATAGTTATAAAATATAACTATAAATAACTTATAAGTTTCTTTTTACAAAATTATATCGAAGTTAAACAGTTTTGATTTTTATATCATAATCAAAAATATTAATTTATTTTTAAACGGTTGAATTTTTGGCTATTTAAAAATAATTTTTTAAATTAAAATAATAAAATGACCTCAAACAAAAATAATAAAAGTTTTCTAAAACTCCCAGAGCCATCGGCTGTCATAAACGAAACTATCAGATGCATTCATACTTTTCCTCAGGTCTGCTTGGAAACATTTTTAAAGACATTTTCAAACTATGGTGAATGTAGCATTTTCATAATACAGTTAAGGTTTATTCTCTAAATGTCAATTATTTTAATTTACCTTTCCAACAACAAACAGCCCTATTTGATGAATGCCACTCCATACAACAGTTACGACTTCAGTCCTCAAATTACGGCCAATGGTACACAAATGCCAAGGTCAGTTTTTTTTTAAAATAGGGGCACAACTTTTTGAATATTCCAGTATGAAATAACAATTTTTTTCGCTAAATTTAAGCATTCAAATCGTCAAAGCTGTCGTTGTCGGAGATCAAGCAGTTGGCAAATCATCACTTCTGCAGAGGTAGGTAATAAAAATAAAACCGCAACTGAAAATTTTGATTGAAACTCTGCCATTTATGTAATTTATCTAAGAAGAATTTAAAATTTTAAGATTCTGTTACAACACGTTCAAATCTGATTATAAGTGCACCATTGGAGTTGATTTTGAAATTGAACAGTTCCAAATTCTTAACAAGCTTCTAAAAGTTCAGTTGTTAGTAAAAATTTAAAAACAACTCAGATTATAAATTTCTAATTTTCAGTTAGAGAAAAAATTATTCATAAAAAATGAATAAATATAAAATTATTGAAATTATAAAACTCACGTTAAACGGTTAAACAAAGAGTTTTCTTCATTTTTGTTGAGTTAAATTATAGAGAAATAAATTGAAACGAATTAATTAGTTGGGACACGGCAGGCCAGGAGCGATTTAAATGCATCGCTGCATCGTATTACAGAGGATCCAAAGGTTAGGTTACATGCACAAAAATATTTTACAAAACAATTCAGTAATTTTTTGCGTTGGAACCAACTAAAACTAAATTAACCACTTTGCATTCAACATATATACAATTTTTCTTATAATATTTCTTTGATTTATATCAACAGTTCATTACTTATCATAACCAACGACTTCAATATATTCCAATTGTTGAAACATTAAATTAACAAACAGCTGTAATAGTGGTATTCGATATGAGTTCGATTCAAAGTCTCATGAACGCCAAACAATGGGCTTCTGAAGCCTGTCTGCATGCATCCTCTTGCTTATCAGAAAACTTCATCTTTCAAAAATCTGCAAACATAAATGGTAAGAGCATGAAAACGTGTTCAACATCAAATTATTCTGTCAATCCTACAAATAAAAAAAAGTTGACATCGAATGAAAGAAAAGATAACGAAGGACATGAACCATCCAGTAGTAATGGTGATGCAAGAAGATCTGAAGGACCTTTGTTATTTCTCGTTGGCACTAAGAGGGATTTGGTTGTTAGTTCATTCAAAAATCAAATTTTATTTGCAAACTCATTCAATAATTTGATATTATATTCAAAAATTGTTTCCTCTAACGTAATTTTGAATTGTTCATCAAGTCAGACAACACTTGGAAGGAAGTTGAAGCACTGGCGGTAACAGTTGCTAAGGAAATTCGTGCCGAACTTTGGATCGTTTCCTCACTGACAGGTTGTAAATTTTAATTAGTTGAACTCTATTATTATTATTACAATAGTATTTGTTGTTTTTAAACAAAGGTATAGAACAGTTTAATCAAAAATAAAAAAATTAATAATGACGAATTAGTTTGAATAAAACATAATATTAATACTAATATAAAATTGTATAATAAAAAATTGCCGACTGAAGGCGAAAGGGTTAACGACTTCTTTTTTCGTCTGGCTGCCATGTTATTGGAGAACTCTATGAAGAATGCATTGCTGGTCAAACAAGTCATCCATTCAGAGTTCGCCACCGACATGATAAGTCAGATTCGCAAATTTTCAAATCTATTCATCTTTTTATACGATTCTCAATGAATTTCTGACTCTGAATGCCATTAATTTACCTGTAATATTTGTTTAATTTATTAAATTAAATCTCTGAGATGTTTTCAGAACGGAATATCGATTCACAAATTAATGAAGCATCTTTGGAATTTATCATTTCATCAGCAGAAGTTGACGACGACCAGCCTGTGAAGGCGCAAACCAACTGCTGCAAATGATCTCAACACCGTACACTGATCATCATGTCAGACTTAATTAGGCAATATATCGTTGCATAAACTGCCACAGTTTATTAATGTACTGCATATTTCAATTTTATCCATTGCTTACGTTATTTTAAAAGTATGTTTCATATTTTTATAATTACAGATACTACAGTTTCATAGTATTTATTAAGATAATAGTTTTCATAATCAATTTTCTTACAATCATTGAAAACTTATCATGATATGTTTTTAGCTCCAATAATACAAAAGAAAAAACCAAACGAGTTTGTGAAATCGTATTTCAGCTTATAAATGTATATATGAAGATCGAAGAAAGTTTTACTGCTTGTGAGGAAATTAATAAAAAATATCATAGCCACCGGTTACTTGAACTTAGATATATTAGTATAAAACGTAAGCTTGTATTTTTGAAATTGTTGTGCGTGCTATGAGTTTGAATCGGAAATTTCAATTTAGGGTTTTCATCAGAAGGTTATAACACGAAAAATTTCCAAAACGTTATTAGTACTAACACATGTGAGAAAACTGTAAGAAATGAGTAAGAAGAAACTTGTATACAATAAATACGACTAATTTGTTTAAAAAAAACTTAAAATAAATAAAATATTTTTTGAACGAAGATGTTACCAGATAGATGTCAGTTCAGGGCAGTGGCGGAAAATCTTTGTGCCACCTAGAGGCACTCGTAATTTGCCGCCTAAATTTTATAATAATTTAAGAAAACTGTATACAAATAAAAGCAATATTTGTAATATATTTGATCAGGTACATTTTTCAATAATATTTATGCAATGTCATATTAGTAAAAAAATCCATTTGCATTAAACAGCCTATAAAAAAGTTCAAAACTTTACGACGTGTTTTTACGCGTACAAACTCATCAATTAGGTGGTCCAATCTCTGCAAAACTGTTTTTTCAACACACTGGATTGGAAGGAAGTTCAGCCTTTCTCACGACATTGTTGAACGCAAATAATTTTTATCGCGCATTAAACATTAAGGTTTGTACCGAACAGTTTGTCGCAGGAGTACAAGTGTACATCCGTCTTCATTGTATACAGAGTCTATATATGCACTGCAACTCATTCACTCTTATCCATTTTTATAAATCAATTGAAATGTTTGAAACTAAATTTTGGCCTAAGGAAGCCAAATAAGACTTTAAATAGAACGGTTCTGAGTTTATTGTGTCGTTCTAGATCGATAGGAAATAAAAATCCAAACCATCCGCCGCAACCTCTACTTTATTGACAATGTTTTGAGTTGTACAATCGCTTTCAAATTTTTAATAATTTCTGCGAATGCGTTTCGTTTCTTGTTCATTTCAAAAATTAAATTATTCACAATTACTTGAAATGTGTTTACACGAAAGGTTCCCCGAGTGCTAAATTCTATCCCATTGTAGCTGTTGGTTCGTCGAAACGCCGTTTCCGTTTTCTTAATGGCAGCATCTTGCTGTCATCAACAAACGACAGGACTTTTCTTTTTTATGTCATTCCTTTTCTGAAAGATTCGAACAGTTTTAAAGATGAATTGTATGTTTCAATTACAGACAATAGACCAATGTCTACTTTTTGTAGTAGTGACTTGTGTGCTAGATTTGTTCTAAAACGAATTCTCATAGTTCTACCATAATTTCGGTTTCTAAAAAGCTCAAATTAGCAATAATTCCTAACACCAGTATCTGATTTCTGATTTGAATCTTTTTCCAAATATTGTACTGACTAACCTGACTCTATCTATAAGAGTAATTATGTTTAGTAGTGTACTGAAACAGGCAAAACGCAAATACATATATGTAATGTATATATGCTTGAATTATTTTTTCCATTTTTTGGATTTTACATGTCGTATGTGTTTGTGAAATTGATTCTTTATAATAATATTTGTGTAATATTAATGAGAAATACAGTGTTAATCCAGTTATTTAACGTTAAAGCACTAAGTTTCAAAAATTTTGCAAACTTGTTAGGCCATGAAATCGTGGCTGCCATCACTTTCATTTGACAACTTTATTATTATTTCACTTTTATTTTATTGTAATTCAGGCTTTTGTGGAGTCAGTTGGTTAATTAGGTTAAATGATTTTGCGTAAATTATGTGAATTATTTTATTAATATTTAATTATTTGAACGAAAATGAAATTCTTCATCAAATTCCGATTTTGTAAAATTTTCTGTATCTTGTTGGTGCTGTCTTTGAAAAAAGCAGTTAATGGTTTGTTTTGTTAAATTAAAATTTAAATTTTTCTAATTTAATTATTTAATTAAATTAATTTTTAATTTAATATTAAATCCCATAAATTTTTTAATTTCAATTAAGTTAATTATTAAAACTTTTAAATTTTCAAATAATTGTTTTTATTGAGATCCGTTGTATGATTATTGTTAAGAAGGTTATCTTTGTTTATTTGCTAACCACTTTAAAATGAGGTAACATAACCTGTCCTAATTTAAGTCTTAAATTAAATTATTGAACAACTAAAAAAATCTTAACTAAATTAATTTAAATAAAATGACATTTCCAGAAGCTAAAGTTTGAAATCACAACCTTGGTTATTTTCTCCCTCTCTTCTCTTCTGCCTCTCTATTTTTTAGTTTTATTTCTTGTACTCTAAGAAGGATGGATTCTATCACTATCACCAGCTATTCCTGCTATCTATCTATCTCACTAATTATCTGCTTATTGCTATCTAAAAGTTATATCAAGTATCTAATCTAATTCATCTTATTCTTATCCTTATGACATGACCCGCTTTTCCAAGACTTCACTAAATAAAATTTATAAAATTTTAAAATAAACATTTGATTATATTTTATATTAGTGTGCTGTTATTATTTTATTTTCATTTTAAGTAAATTGAAACGTTATTATAGATAAGTTTTATTAGCATTTATAAAATTTTTAAATAATTAACTCTATGACACTATTTTGTTTATCATTATGAAATTAACAAAAACATGATTATGAAAATATATAATATATTATAACATATAATATTTAAAACTTAAAATGAAAATAGAAAATAAATTTTTAGATGTTATTAGTTTCAAATGTAATCTTATTCTTACTCGTGAACATTTTGTTTTAAAGTTAACTTTTGGTTTTTTAATGATGATGAGACTCTCATTTTGCTCTTCAATGCATTGAAATAAACATGTACATAATAATGCTACTTTATGTTATATTATATCTTTTTCTGTTAGAGAAAAATCATTTTGTTTATTTATAAAAAAATCAATCTTAATTAGCTACCTGTTTTTTCCTTAATTACATCATTCTTGTCATTATTACTTTGAAGTTTACATTTTCTCATATCAACTGTAGCTGAGAATAGCTACTTAGTCAGTTGATTAATAATTTATTTTGATTTGATCAATGATTGTTTCATGTTTTACCAACAATTTATATGTGCTTGTTTTATTTATGTCCTTGTCCATACATCTGACTGAAAGCCCCCCTCCACCATTTAATTCTTTTTCTTTAGGTTGCAATTATAATGATTTACTGAGTGGCTTTCCTAATTAAAGGTTGAAGGTCATTCTCTCTTTTGTACTTGCTTTCCAGAGGTGTCAATGATAAAAGTATTGTTTGGAATATGTGGTTAATACACTTGCAACTGATGATTAACACAGTTGCTCAACCACTGAGCAATTGATTCTAAAAACATTTCATCTTTGAATTTTTTTAACCATTATCGGATAGTTGCAAAACATCACTTCCCATTTCATTTATTTATTTTTCAGAAAAATTTTCAACTTATGTCCAACATTTAATAAACTTTATTCACTCTTTGCAATTTGAAATCATGTTTAACAATTGTTTTCAAGTTAGGTCTGAGCTTTAATTTTATGCAACATAACCTCTTTCTTTAGCACAATTTGTAGCAGCAGTTTAGGAGCTGATGATGTTATTCATTTTTTTTTACTCCAATCATACTAAGATTTAAAAAATCCTTTTTCAAAATTCTATATAGTAATTAATGGGAAATAAGTTTAAATGATTAAGAACCTGAATCAAAGTTAATATCAGTTAATATTTATACACCTATTTATTCATAAAGTAATGATGAGTTTGGATAAATTTCTCCATCTATCTTGAAATAAATTTTAAAATTTTAAATGAACATCTGCAACACTTGTGTAGTTGTTTGTGAGGTTGAAAGTTTAGTCATTTGATATAACATGACATGGTCTGTTTGTTTTATCCCATTAACTTCACTTTCCCACAACAAACAGAAGTTGACACTTTTATAAAATTTATTTTCATAAAGATTCACTATCAATTATTGTTTATAACGCCTTAATTGTATTCTTTATTTTTTTTAATTTTTCATAGGAAACCTCATTGTGGAAACTCAAATATTAGATAGATACTCTTCGTACAACAAAACATTCGTACAACTATATGATAGTACGGGGAAGCATATTTTTTCTACCTATGATAATCAGGTGGCAAATTTGTTTTCCACTCCTTTTGAAACAATTATTTAAATTTTACATCAAATAAAATTTATTTTATTCACTCATATTTTTTACCTCAGACTCAATGTCACTTACGGCATATTTATGTTGAATTCGTCTTAGAAAATCACAAACTAACCTTAGATCTGCAGAAAAATGAGTTAGTTTACTCACTACATTTCTTTTTCCAACTTCTCAATAATACTATAATTGTATTTCTAACTTACATAGCTCATTATTAAATAGCTTAATGACTGAGGCATGTATATGTTTTACATTACTTCATATTTAAAGCTTGTGAGATGTAATATGATGTTTTTTTTTTATTTTTAAGATTGAAATCAACATACTCTTAATTTCATCCACTATATTATTTTCTTATAACTTTTAATTAATTTTAACTTTAAATAAGATATATCGCATAAATGTATCTTTTACCTTTTACTATTTATTTATTTGGGATTTTTTTCAAAATTCAAATTTCCTTTCAGAATTTTTAACAAAATTTACCTATAGAAACATTTCATTTTTAACATTAAAAATGTCCTACGATGCAGTTTCTTATTCACACCTGGTTACATGGAAAGGACTTCATCTTCCCTCCTGCCTAGCAATTATGTTAGTAGCATTTTCGTGTAGAAATAATTATTTCACTTAATCATGACAGCTTGAGCCAATGGTAATTACATTAGTGATAGGGGCAATTATAATACAGTATATGTACTATAATATATAATATAGTAGTAGACATATCTTTCTTTACCAAGAAGTTTAATCATTTAATTCTATAAACCATGACATAACTAGACTATCTTATTCCCTAATCTGTTTTTGCGTTTATAAATTTATTTAGATCCATCCATTCCATTTATTAGATTTCATTCACATGCATACATACATCTTTTTTGCATGTGTTGATTTATGAAATAAAACTTTGTTGGATTGAATTGAATCAAACATGCTTATGTGAATGTGTTATTTTTATAAAGATAATATGATTAAATGCTCTTTTCAATGAATGCTTCAGTTAAAAGTTGTAACCAGATCTACAAGTTGAGCCATTTTATTGCTAGATTATAACGTTTGTATAATAATTTTTAGGCATTTCTTTGATGTTTCTTGCAAATTTTATTGCTAACGTTTTTAAACTTTAATAGGGAAAATATAAAATTTGAATAAATAAAATAAATTATATATATAAAAATGAAGTTTTTTATTTTTACTATTATTTCTTTTTGCGTGTTAAAAAATCTAGCTACTAGCTATCTAGCAACTCTATGATGTTGGATGAAATTATGAATTAAGGCAAAAAAATGTTGTGTTCAAATTTAAAAAAAGTAAAAGATACAGAATAAAATACAATAAAATAAAATACAATAAATAAAATAGAAGAGCAAAATAAAATAAAATAAAGATAAATAAAATGCAATCTTGATAAATTTCAACTCATAGGATAATGACCAAACACCAATAATTCATTCTTAAATTTAATAAGAATATAATTATGTTTATGTGGTTGTAAACAAATATTTATCTGGTATTATATTAAATTGTAATAAGTTATATTCAATCAATCAATCTTCGTTTTGCCTCCAGTCCCGGTTGTTTTCTTTGCCATCAACTTTTTGCGCCAAATTAGACGATTAGTTGTATCCATTTCGTTTAAATTTAGAGCTTTCATGTCTTGCTTGATTGTTTGCGACCAGGACTTCTTTGGACGGCCTTTGGAACGTGTGCCAGGTGCTTCAATATCTGCAAGAGAAGTTATGGCATAATAAGTTATGTTGTAATAATTTATGTTGTAATATCATGTCCTAATGTCCTACCTCGGGAAACTTGGTCTCTGGACGCTAAACGAAAATTGATTGATTGATAATATCATATATAATAATTAGCCATTTAGTACTGTAGATTTGAAATATAACAACATATGTAACATACTTTGTATAACCGGTCTATTCATTGATATAAATTAATTTGATTTTAATTAATTGCAGTTATAATTAATTATTTGTAATCAACATAAGTACGTAATTTTTATCAGACTTCTAGGAATTGTTACTACATTGGTGCATTGTTAAATGATGATAGACAACTCATTCCCAATGTTCACGTTGCTGTAAGCACTTGTAAAGGACTGAGGTTAGTTTGTGTGTGTGTTTGTGTGTATATGTATGTGTGTGTGTGTGTTTGTGTGTGCCTGTATGTGTGTGTGTATTTTTATGATTTTGTTTATGTGTATAAATATTTTTTGTTTCCTGAGATGTAAAAATATAATTGTTTTGTTGCTTTTGTTATTTGTTTTGTGGCTCATTGTATTGATAGTAATGTAATGATGATATGTTATTGGTCTTGTTGGTCTTGCTTCTATTTTCAACATTGTCTTCTAGGTTATTTTTGAAAGACTGTTTCTGCTTTAAAAATCAAATCTCCATCAACTTTTAATTTTATTTATAGTTCCATTCAAACAGTTCCATTCAGATTTTTATTTATGATTCATCATCAATTAACATCATATAAACTTTTAAGTTGTTAAATTTACACAGTGTTGTGTCAGCTAGAGATAACAGAACATCCATTAGAACCACTTGTGAAAAATTAATGTTTTCTAGTGCTTAGTTTTTTTTTATAATTACTTTGTTAAAACTTGCATGCAGGGGTTGTGTGATGTTGGAAAATGATACAATCAACATTGAGCCTGCAACAGAAGATATCAACGATGTTCATTACTTTTTCAGAGATTCATCTAGACTTCGTAAAACTCACCATTTCAATCATTCTAAACTTGGTGGGTTGTGTGTGGTTGTTTGTGCGTGTGTGTGATGTGCGCGCGCGCTTGCTTGTGTGTGTGCGTGTGTGGTGTGTATGTGTGCGTGTGTGGTGTGTGTGTGTGTGCGTGTGTCTGTAGTTGATTGAAAACCTTTTTATTTAATTTTCAACAGTTAATTGATCTGTAATAAATTCCATTAATAAGCTTTCTCTTATTATTTACAAACCAGAAGATTAAATTGTAGATATTTTATTGAGTTGTTGAAAAAATGTTGAGATAATCTCTATGTCAAATAATTTTGTAGTGGTGGATGATGATGATGTGAGTGACGATCCACATGCCATGATGAAGAAGAAGAAATACAATCCACACAGAACACATGTAGGAAGTTTTTTTCATATTGAGTTTTTAACATTTTAAAAATAATAATTATTTAATTTTAATAATAATTTTAGTGGCATTAATTTTGTTGACAATAATTTTAATAAAATTATTAGCTCAAACTAACTTAACTAATAAGATGAAATGTCAACACTGAAAATGCAGAGATTAAAGAAGAGATCCAAGAATAGGCCTTATGATTCAAACAATGAAACTCTTATAGTTGAACTATACGTTGCAAATGACCAGGCACAAGTGGGTTTATTGACTTTAATTAGTTGATTGATTTGAATCGGTTGATTGACTTTAATTGGTTGATTGACTTTAATTGGTTGATTGACTTGAATTAGTTGATTGACTTTAATTGATATAATTTAGCCTAATATTATGAATCTATTTAAAATTTTCTTTAAAATTCAAATATGTATTTAATTAATAAAAAAATATATTGCACATGTTTCAAACTGTAGAATATTGAAGAATTGAATGATAATTATCTTAGCAAGTGAGTCTATGGAAGTTTGAAAATATTATTAGCTAATTGAAAATTAGTTGCTCCACTTGAGAAAGTAAATATAGCTGATCCCCAACTTCTCATTATCTACACTAAACAAATCAGCTCAAGTTAGAAAACGCAATGATTGCTAGAATATCATGTAATAGCTTATTGATACAATTAATTAATATTATTTCTAGTTGTGGAGCAAAGTGTGATTTGATGAACTCGAGTGTACCACGTTTTTACTTTATAAAATTCGTGTTTTTATTATACTGCACACTCACACATGTACACAGTTGTGTACAATTATTCATATAAGTGCACACACCTAAACAGTAACCAATAAAACATTAAGCAAAAGCATTAGAAATATTGAAATATTTCTTCCATCAGTTCATCAGGCAGGGATCAAATGTACAGGCCACCATTGATAGGACGAAAGATGCAGTCAACATCGTCAATTCAGTTAGACCGTCTGCCACAACTTTCTTTATTACAAATACCTAACATTTGTTAATTATATCCAACTTAAAGAGCAGACGTATGTACATGTACAATCAAGCAAATTAAACATGCAACAGATATACAGACAGTTGAATGTGTACATCGTGCTGATTGGTGTGGAGGTGTGGAACGACATCGACCGCATCCAAACAACAAACGACCCTCAGAATTTGTTGAACAATTTCCTCAAGTACAGGGAAGATTTTTTGAACTCCTGGACTCCCAATGACAATGCACAGTTGATAACGTTTGTATTCTGTCGTGAATGGGTTGGTTGTGCTTGGTTTGTTGGTTTCTATTTTTGTTCATTGAGGTCGGTCGTAATAATGTTTTTTAACTGAAGTTAATGTTTATCTGTATCTGGTACAATTGTTGATTTTTTAAAGATGTTTGAACTTATTTATAAATTGATTCAAACATTTGGTTTCCATTCATGTGGCTACATTATAAATGAACCAACCGATTAACCAATCAACCAACCAACCAATCGGTCATCTAAATAACCAACCAACCAATCGGTCATCTAAATAACCAACAAATTACTTAATCATCTAAATCATTAACCAACCAATCATCTAAATAACCAACCAATCATCTAAATAATTAACCAACCAATCAATCAATCAACTCACCAGGGGTCGTAACTTGGGCGATGGTATCCTGGGAAAGGCCCCTGTGATGACGATGTGCACGTGGAGCAAGTCGGGAGCCATCAATGTGGTTCGTGCTGTTTATTATGACTCATCATTCTTATTCACCTGCTTGCTTTTCATTGCAACTTTGATTTCAGACAATTTATAATAAAGTATTTGTTGTCGTTGAGATCTTTCACCATAAGAAGCAACCACACTTGACTATTCAGGACCACTCGTTGGATGTGGCTCGACTGGCCGCTACGATGGCACACGAGATCGGCCACAACTTTGGATTGGAGCACGACGACAGCGTCAAGGAGGTCACGTGTCCAGATGAGAAGTGTATTATGGGCCCACAGAGCAGGTCTGCTGTTGTTTGAGTGCTGCGGGCTGGTAATGTTTGTCGTGATGAGTAACATTATTTTGTCATAAAATGACGATAATTATGAGATAACCTAAAGTTACATCAGTGATAAACAACGTTACATTGTTAAATGTTAAAGCAACGTTACATTATGCATTGCGAGTAACTTTTCCTGATTTCATCCAATTACGTTATTTTTATAATGCTAATGAAAGATGAATACATTGTTTGGCGTAACGTGTTGCTTGCTTAACTGCCTGTGTTTGTAAACAGTATTATGAAATTTAAACGAACGTATCTATTATTTGATCCACGTAGTAGTATAAGTTTTTTGATTGAGGTTTTTAACGCTGGGAAGAAGGCTTTAAAAATATTTTAAAATGTAAGTTTTGCATTAGCGGGATTGTTTCTGATGTTTCGTAAGTGAGAAGGATTGAGCTGTGGTTTATTTTAAGCATGCTAAACAACTGGTTTTTTTTATTCAATATCACAAATTTATAAACCCTGAAAAAGATAAATATATCATTTTATAGTGAATTCATACCTGCTCGCTTCTCGTCGAACTCAAAGATGGTCTTCAAGGACCTGCTGGACGAGGGCATGCGGCACTGCCTTCAGAATTCGCCTCACAAAGTTTTTGGAGAAGGGAATGATTGTGGCAATGGATTCATAAATAAAGGAGAAGATTGCGATTGTGGTCTGCCAAAGGTCTGCTTCATATGAATTGCTTCTCTCTTCGTTATTCTTAGTTCATTAATGTGTTTTTTATATTTTTCATGTATGTATGCAAGAAAGTTGAGCTTATAAACCTTTCACTTCATTTCTATCCAATGTTACCATGAATTCCTATAAAACTCTTTTATCTCAGTTTATAGTTTTTTGTGCTTCTTTGCACAGCAGTTTTTTTATTCTTAGTAGGCCTGGTAGCGAATCTTCTTTTCGCATCCAAATTCAGATCTCTTCAAGCAAGCAATATATTTTTTCATATATGGTTTTTGAGGATAAGAGTATTTCAAGTGTTTCTGACCATTTCCGTCCAATATACAAATTATATACAAATTCTTTGCAAATTGATTATGTGTAAACAAAATAATTACATTACAAACAAAAAACCAAACAAACCAACAAATTAATGAACCAAAAAAGGACTGCACAAGCAAATGTTGTGACCCACGCACGTGCAAGTTCCTCAGCCGTGCCACTTGTGCCACAGGCTCCTGCTGTAACTTGGATACCTGTCAGGTAACTAACTACCAGCTGTAACTGCTGTGGTGATAAGCATGATGAAGATGAGGATGATGATTGATGATGAGATTGTTAATTTAATGTGATAGCCTATCCTTCGTTAAATGTGATTGCCACTGTGTGTATGAATGATGATAATTAATAATGTTGTGGCATTTTTGGATTACATTATGGTGATTACAAGAACAACGACAAGTTTGATGATGATGATGGTGGTGATAGTGATGATGATGATGATGGTGGTGGTGGTGGTGATAGTGATGATGGTGGTGATGATAGTGATGATGATGACGATATTAATTTGAAGATCAAACCGCCAATGACGGAATGCAGAGGAGTGCAGAGTGAATGTGATGTCGGTGAGTACTGCGATGGGGAGAGTGAGTTTTGTCCTTTTGACGTCTTCAAGCACAATGGACATCCGTGTACCTCGTTTCAGGTTTGTTTCCTCTTCAATTTTCACGGTGTTTCTACCTACCTCCTTCTCTTCTCTGACTACTCCTTCGTCACTTACGAAGTTTAGAGCGGATCTCAAGACCCATCAGTTTGTGAAATTCATTGAGGAGTGTTGTGGAAATAGCGTTGCAGAGTCTAATTGATTGATTGGTTGATTGATTGATTGATTGATTGATTGATTGATTGGTTGATTGATTGATTGATTGATTGATTGATTGATTGATTGATTGATTGATTGATTGATTGATTGATTGATTGATTGAGCAAATGGTCATATTAGAAAGTTAGAATAGCATTTATTATGGTCAGTAACATGGATACTTATGTTGCATGTAAAATGGTCATTGAAATTTATAATTCCAATTATTTTAACGTCTGACCCACTTGTTATTAACGTTTTTTATAGCGTCATTTATTATCTTAAAAGAGTTATTGCTTGCGGTGCCTGATAAAATTCCAAAAATGAAAAACCCCTCAGAAAGGGGCGTTCTGTTTCGACGGTCAGTGCCGGACGCACGATACCCAGTGCAAGAGGTTGTACGGCGTGACGGGCCAGCAGTCAGCCAGCATGTGCTACGAACAGTTCAACATCGACGGCTCGCTTAGAGGTTCTTCTCGTTTCTTCATTTTTGTTTCCATGACACCAGGGATGTGATGTTTGATGTCGCCTCTGTTTTGATGCTGTGATGATGTCTAATAAGAATGGTTCGTGAAGTGCATTAATTTCAGAATGGTTTGTGAGATACATTTGTTAAATACATTAATTACAAAATGGTTTGTAAGATATATTAATTACAGAATGGTTTGAAAAATACATTAATTACAGAATTGTTTGTAAATTACATTGATGTTGTTGTGGGTTGGTCAGCGTTAAAACTGACCAAAGAAGAAATTGTAGATGAGATGAGACAGTCTTGAGTGAGTGAGTGAGTGAGTGAGTGAGTGAGTGAGTGAGTGAGTAGTTTGTAGAAAGATTAGGAGTGCCAATATGATCGATGAAGAGGTTAGTAAGTAGTTAGAAGTTGTTACTTTCGAGCTAGATGGCAGGCTAAAGGAAGTTGTGATGTCATTTGAAAGAGTATGCTCAGAGGTTAATGAACATCAAAACATAAAAATGTTCTGCTTTCAATACTTAATGCCTCCAGGTTCATTTTTCAATGAGTTGATGGAGTTTAACTTGTTGCTGTGAAGATGATGATGAAATTAATGGTGAAGTGATCTTTAATAATGAATGATGGTCTTATTTCCACGCAGGAAATTGCGGCTACAAGTGGGAGGAAACAAAAAGTTACATCAAATGCAACAATAGGTGGGTTGTGTTGTGTTGTCAGCAGGTTTTTATTAACACTCTCTTTCAAAAGGAAATTAATAAACTGGTGAAATTTTATGCTTAGTCTAAACTTTGCCACGATTCTATCCTGTCTGGTTCATGTCTATTAATGCATCAACCTAAGTCTATATTTCTCATCGGACTGGTGGATATTGTCACGAAACTAGCATTTTTCAAAAAATCCACCCAGTTTATCTATTTAACGTTTAAATCATGTTCACGGTTGCTCATGCACATGTGCTTGAACATTTCCAGTGACGTCATGTGTGGACTGCTGCACTGCCAGCACAGCAGCGAGAAGATGATGTTCTGGGATAAAACCGTTTCCAAGGACATTATTGAAAACATCATCTTTATACAACCTGGTTGGTATTCATTAATTAATTAATTAATTCATTCATTCATTCATTCATTTATTCATTCATTTATTCGCTCATTTATTCATTCATTCAATTATTCATTCATTTATTCATTCATTTATTTATTCATTTATTTATTCGTTTATTCATTTATTTATTCGTTTATTCATTCATTTATTCGCTCATTCATTCATTTATTCATTAACTTTTGTTGTTTTCGTTTTTTTCGCATCATCTCACATGCGTCCTACCATTTTATACCGTCTGAACACCACCTACCTATCAAGTCGTAATTTTTCCAATACTTTTCAGTCATGTTATTTCCAATGTCATTCCGTCGCTAACGCAGGAAATATACGGTACGATTGCAAGACGGTGATGTTGGACATTGACAAGGATGCTGATAATCCAGGTCTCGTGCCTAACGGAGCGTCATGCGGTAGCAATAAGGTTGGTGACGTCATTATTCAATGCCATTATCGCTTGGTATTATCAACATTTTGTTTACGTCATCGCCATTTCTTGATGGCTTGATAATTTTTTGCTGTCATCGTCATTTGATGTCGTCCCTTTTATGATTTTATATCATATGAGTATTTGGTGACATCGTTAGGAGCCAATGTAATGATAGACTATATTAATGAATGATGAATGAATATAAAATTTTCAAACTGAACAACAGATGTGCATGTCCCAGCGATGTGTAGACGCCAGAGAATTTGTAGAGAGTCTCAACTGTCCTGAGTGCCACAACCACGGGGTCCGTTTCCGCATTTCCCACAATTGAACTTCTTTCAGATACCTTGTCTCATTTTTTTTTTTTATGTATGTATTCATTGTACGCTTGTTTGTTATGCTCGCTGTCAGTCAAGGGTCCCTAAGCTGATTTGATATATCGAACTGATTTGATATATTTCATTGAAAAAAGTCATTTTTTAAAAAAGACACAAACACGCAACAACAATAACGACGAATCTTTTTATAAATTTATGAATTTCTCGTTCCAGTAAAGTCCAAAATAGCAAATTATAACCTAGCTTGTACGCGTCAACTGTTCACTTTGTAGATTGCTCTGAAGTTACATGAGCCATGATTTTCCAAGTGTTTTAATTGTTCATGTCACTCCTGCATGTAAGTTGATTAAGTTATTGTTGAACCATGCAACACAAAGGTGTGCACAAACATAGGACAGTGTCACTGCGACGTGGGATACGCTCCTCCCCATTGTGACAGGTCTGGATTTGGAGGCAGTCTGCATTCCAACGCCATTTCTGATAAGTGTAAGCAGTTTAGGATCTCAACTAATTTAGATTTGTTCTGTTGATTATATATATTTCACCATTCAAATATTCTTACCCAAATTTATTATTTTTTATGAGAATCCGGCTTGAAAGTATTAATCGAAAGTTATTTTTTGATTGTGATAAGCAGCGTTTTAGAGCATTATTTCCTATCTGACAATACACGCTGCTGGCTTAGCTAGTTTTTGAACCCAGTAGCTTCGCATTGGTCATGCAGATTGTAAAAATATCTTAAGGAAGTTTATAAGTTATCGTTCATTTAATTTTGCTGAATTTATTGTACAATTGATTTGTTGGATGAACGATTTGACGGTGTTAGATTCATTTTCATTTGATTCACTAATCTCTTGATTGATCGACAGCGAAGGTTGGGGCGCTGGTTGGTGTGAGCATTTTCGTGTTCATCATCTTTCCCTGCATCCTCATCATTGCAATCCTCCTCTACAAGAGGAAGCACCTCATCATGAAAAGATTGGGACTGGGGAAGTACAGGTAGGTATCCGTTGGATTGGTGTTGGAGGTATGTTTGAATGAAACGGTTGTTCCATTTTTGTAAGATTTATCGAATAAGTCACGTGTATTTTGTTTGATTGCCATTTATAACGGATAACAAATTCCAATATTATAAATAATGTTGCAAGAGAGTTAGGTTATTTACTAAAATAAGTTATTTATTTTATAAATAATAAGAAACTCATATCTGTTCAACAAAATGATAGCGATGCACATTGGTGATGATAGTTTCTGTTGTAATGATTCTGATCAAATGAAAATTTGGTGTTGAGGGTGATGATAATTAAGATAATGACATTTGAGATTTATGTTGATGATGATGATGGTGGTGGTGGTTATGACGCCGTCTACACGACGTCAACGCAGATCTGTTTCTCGCCCGACTCTGCCACCCCGAGGTGAACCAGTGACCAACACCTACCCACGCCCCCCTCCACCTTCCTACCCGCAACTTGCTCCCCCTCCACCACTTCCATCGGGACCTCCTCCTTTTACGACAGTCCCTCTAATGTCATCACATTCTTTCTCAAGACCCCCAAACAGTACAAAACCCCTTGTCAACAAACTTCAATCATCCAAATCCTTCTCACAAACTTCACGCACGAAGCCTTCCATTGAAATGGTGCATGGAAACTTCGTGAGGCCACAACCACCAGTCAGGCCTTCAAGACTGCCTGCTTCTACTGCAAGATCTGATGAAGACACTGAAGTTGTGGGTGCAAATGATGCTGGTGATTTGAGAAGTGCCCTCACAAAACTTCAGGAGTTAGGTTAGTTGTGTAGCGCTTCATTCAAATTTTGTCTTTTGTTGCAATCTTCGATAAGTTGCAATTCTCGCCGGTTAAATTGATTTCAATTAGCTAGTTTTAATAGATTATTATTATATAAGAAAATCTGTTGCCTGCAGACTTCTTGAACCCGAAATATACTCAGCGACATCATAGAGAAACACGGCTGCCAAGGATATCAAAAAGTGATGACGATGATGAGAGCAACCATGATTACGACCACCAGAACAGGAAGCACGTACCATTCAGGAAGGCACCCCCACCACCTCCTCAGGTCAAGGACACTGACATGAGTGAGGACGAGGATTGCAAGCAAAATTACCAGAAAGCGTCACAAGCTGCCAAACGTCAGCCTTCCATCAGCAAGAAACCATCATTTCGTCCTCCTCCGCCTCCGAAACCAAAGCCAATTTAAGCATACCTTCATATTTAAAGCATTTATTAATTTTACTAATTTTCTTTTGTATTTAATTGATTTATTTTGTTTTACAATTTTGTTTTTTAAAAATTGTTATGAAAATATATTTGCGTAATTTCATTATTTCCTTGTTTTGTTTGACATAATTTTGAACGTAAGACTAAGAAAGAGGTAAATTATTATCAAGAATATAAAAAGTACGTCTGTTTATGCAAGTCTGGTTCTTTCAATGTATTATGATTAGTCATCCTTTTTTCGTTTTTCCTAATATCCATGTGTAACACGAATTTTACTAAGTAGAAATATCTATATTCATACTTGTTCAAAATTTCACCTGATATCTTAATATTTCATTATTTGCCTAAAATGTGCAATTCTCTAGAAATATGATTTGACTTTGTTACAACTTTCGTTTGGATTGCACCGATATTTTGAACAATGGCTCAAATTGACTTCACTATGTATTATCATCGTTGATCTATTTGGTTAGATGCTTTGGAATCTGTTTATGTGCTTTCATATTTGTCTTTTCTAATCATGATTTTTTTAAATAAAAAGGTTTAAGTAGGTGGTCTTTGTTAAATTTATTCACGGTCAGTGCAAAGTGTCAAAATTACAAATAGTTTAAATAAGCGTTTTCTATATTTTTTAAAATTCTGAAGACCAAATAAGACCAAAAATTCTGAAGACCGGATAAATAATATCCGACTCCGACACCTCAAAAAAATTCAGACCGGCAAAAATTTCCAACCGACTCTGACACTATTAGAGATCCAGTTTAGGTAAAATTCATTACTTAGTAAAATGTCAAGCGAGCTAATATGAATTTAAGGTAAAAATGGGTGTTAGTAAATATCGTAAGAAAGATTGAAAAATTAAATAGAAAATTAAGCAACGCTGAAAAAACTGACTTTTCTAAACAACTGTATATCTGATAGTCTGAACCCTATATATAAATATATATTTTGGGTTTAGACTATCATATATACAATTATTTATAAAGATCACTGCGTTTTTGGCATTATTCAACTTGTAGTTGAGTTTCTCAATTTTTCTAACGAGACTTATCATCTTGATGAAGTTTTTAAAATATAATAAACTTCGTCAAGATGATAAAACATTTTTCATTTAATCAAACTTTCACTCGATAAAATATAATTTTTAAAATTATTTTTTTTAGAAAATTTGAGAAACTCAACTACAAGTTGAATAATGCCGAAAACGCAGTGATCTTTATAAATAATTGTATATATATATATATATATATATATATATATATATATATATATATATATATATAAATAATACAAGAGTTATGTGTACATGGATAAGTGGTCTTTTTAGTATAGGAGTATAGGTAAGCAGTCAAACAGCGTACCATCAAATGCAGATACACCTTATACTTTAAAATTCAACAATACGTTGCAAGTCAAATTTGAATTGCGCAAGAACGCTATAGAAATTACGCTGTGTATATTTTACGTTATATTTAATTTTCAAGTTTGTTTTTAACTGTATTTAATTTATTCGATATTTAAACACTTTGAAATATTGAATCTAGATCTCAAATCCTCACTGAATAATATTTGAATATCGATCTTAAAACAACTGTGTGCTATTTTGTTTATGATTTATTGATCATTCGTTCTGTTTTTCAATTCCCAATTCAATTACAATAATCACATATTGACCATATCCATAACATGCTGACCACAACTAAAACATGCTGACCAAAATTGGCTATTAAAAACATTATACCTTACAGGTACTGTGAACTATGTAAAAGCATTATTCAAGCCATCTAAATAAACACTTCAGAAATAAATAATTCTTTGTAATCAAATCTTCGAATGTGTTTTAAGAAGGGCGTTGTTTTCGGCGGCAAACAGTTACAAATTTGTGAGTTGTTTGATATTTGAATTGAAGTCTTTAAAAATTTATTTTAATGATCGAATAATTAATTCTAAGAGTTCAATACTTTAACTTCGAGAATCGTAATTCCAAAAAGTTAATGAATTCAAATATTTTTTTATTGTAGAAAAATTAATTTGCTATATATGTGGGTAATAATAATGATATGAAGCTTAATTTTCAACAACAATTTCCCAATTGCAAATATTAAGATAATCAATTTGTAAAAGAAACGACAGACATAACTTTACGGTAAAATGAATTTCAGATTGGTCTGCTTCCTTATCATTTTGCTGGAAGGTACGTCCAACCTATATAATCTCCGCAACAAATTTTTCTATTCATAAAACTTTTTTTTTTTTTAATTAAACTTTCACTCGATAAAATATAAACTGAAAATAATTTTTTGCAGCATATATGATACCATCCAACACCAACAGCCAAAGTAATAAACAAAATTTATTGAATTAAGATAAACGCTTGAAAAACATTTTCACTTACGTTCAGCAGCTACTTCGCCAACTCGTTTGGTGGGAGGAAATTCCAGTTATGGAAGACTTCAAATGCTTGTGGAAAATCAATGGTACACTATTGACAGATACGGATGGAGCCACACAAACACCTAGTAAGTTTCCTGTTTCAACATGTATTTGTAATTTTTATTAAATGTTTGTTCAAGTCCAATATAATCATTTTCATTCAAAAATTACGATTAACCATGCAAATACCATGTAAACTAACTAAAATGTTGTAAAAAGCGTAGCATGCAGAGAGCTGGGTTTTATAGGAGGTGTGCTTTCCAACAATTTCAACGAAACCAAGGAAGGCAACGATGCTCTAATTTGGCCTTCCTCTTTTGTGTGTAAATCAGAAAATCTCAATCTCAGTAGTTGCAATCAAGGTAGTCCTGTTAGCACAATCTACCACAACGAAAATGTCTTTCTAAGCTGTTTCTCAAGTAAATTCATTGCCATTTTGCTTTAAATTCGTTTTTAAAAGCAATTTAAATAGATGACATCCCATTTCATCAGCATGCAAAACATCAGAAGGAAGGTTTGAATGTGCCAATAAAAACTGCATCACAAATGACTTGGTATGCGATTTGGTTGATCAGTGCTTGGACAACAGTGATGAGCTGCTGACATGTCGTTAGTACTTGTTCTGCATGGTTCAGCTTAAAAATGTATTCATAATTTAACTATATATAATAAGGACAAAACGCATTTGGCTCCACAACACAAACAATTTAGTGTGAATGCGAATCTCTATTTCCATCTCCACTTTTATTATTTCCAAAAAAATTTTATTTTTAAAAATTGTTGTTAATATTTCTGCCACAATAGCACATATTTTATTATGTTTCCCATGTTCATACAAAAACACAAAAAAATGAAGAAAATGTTAGATAACAAAACGGTCATCCAAAATTCTAATAAAAGATTTACAGCAAATAAGACTATTTTAATCACGTCAATGTTTTGGACCGCCAATAATTTAGTTCATCAATATGTAACACAAGTTGGGGTCCCTTAATTCTGTACATTTACTTCTAAAGAAACAGGTTGAGTTCAACTCGCTTCAGTTGCACTTGAAACATCATATAAAAATTTGTTAAATAAATAACTTGCGCTATTATAAATTTGTATACAAAATTTAAACTTAATTTTTAATTTCAAAAATTCTTCTGACTTGAGTATTTAAAGAAATGTTAGATGGGAATAACATTAGCTTACATCATTTTACCAGCGTGTAACGAGACCGACCAATTCAAATGCAAGAACGGAAAGTGCGTATTGTCGATAAGAAAGTGCAACTTGTTCGATGATTGTGGAGACTACAGTGATGAAATTGATTGTGGTAGGTATTTTTTAAATTAAATCCACTACTATTATTTACTAACATTATCATGGAAATTTAATAAAATAATAATATATTTGTTAGACTGTGTAGGGTTAGCAGCAATCAGTTACGATTACCATAATGCAGCCAGATGTAGAAATGGAAGATGTTACCTTCGTAGTCAGCTGTGCAACTTCAATGATGACTGCGGAGACAAAACTGACGAAATGGGATGTGGTTCGTACGTCATTTTTCAATCAACTAATTGCTGCAAATTGACAATTTAAAGTAGAAATTAGTTTGTTTAATATTTACAAAACAAAATAAAATGGAGTAAAATAACGATGATAATTAATTTAGTTATTAATAATTATCTCAAAAAAAACTAACTTAAATTCTATTTAAGAAGAATTATAAAAAATATGCGAAAATAGTCTTGTTAAGATGTGAAACTGAATTACGTACATTGTCCGTTGGCCGCATAAAGTGGCCTAGCAGACGCTTGTGTATCGCGGGCCGCAGTTTGCCCACCTCTGTTGTATAAGTATAAAAATGCTTTGAAGTTTCAACATGAAAGCTATAACAAAACATGGCTAATGTTGATATAACTAAATGGCTTGCATAATGAAATTACATTTTGTGTCATTCATAATTTTAGCTTACAAGAAAATAAATCTTTACGAAAACGGCATAAACGTAAAGCGTGGACTGCTGATAGTAAAAGTCAACGGTACATATGGTACCGTCAGGGCAAGCAACTGGAATTCAGTGAATTCAAAGTTGGTTCTGTAAACATGCATTGCATACGAACAAATAAAAAATTGTTTTTTTTTATGTAGAATTAGCGTTACCTCAAATTTAAGTAGATATTTGTTATTTAAAGAGTGGCTTGTAAAGGATTGGGATACGATAATGGGATAATGCAAGCTAAACAATTTGCATACCATTACGATGACTGTGACAGGAAGTATCGCAATGAATATTACAACTCCTACTACAATCAACGTAATGTCATTAGTAGTTTTTATAGAAACAACTTGATCCTGCCGGTGATAATGGATAATGTCAATTGCACTGATTCTAATTCTGAGAGTTTGGAGGATTGTCCTTACTCTCCACCTTCAAAGACGTGCCAAAACCTTCAAAGTGTCGTCTTTTTGAAGTGTTATTCAGGTATTTTTTCATTTGAAAACTAAATACATGTCTGTTAATCAAGTAGCGTGAAAATTAAATTTTCAAGAACGCAATTGGTCATTGAGATTGGTTGGTGGAAACAATAAATACGGAAGATTGCAGGTGCAAATTAATGAAACCTGGTACACAGTTAAGGTGGGACATTCAATGAACTGGCAGTACCAAAGTTATAACACAAAGTAAATGTTAAAATTTGTAATGTTGCTATATATTTTTTAAGCCAATTTTTTGAACTTTTAAAACATCAAAAATTTAATCAAGATAGAGAGCAATAAAAGCATCGAAGGCTTTTTTTACATTTCTATTTAGCATCTATTTAGCTTCAGTAAAAAACACATAGCGCTTATAAATGCATGTAACTCAACGCATCATATGCCGCATGTGGTAGGCAGAGATCTTTCGCATCTGATTCTAGACACAGCAGCAATAGTACAAGTTGACTAGGCATCTTAAAACAGCTACACCATGCTATCCATACTAAATACTAAATATTTTACAAATTTTAACATCTACCGCTTAAGACCTAATTCCAAAAACTTATTCATTATTTCGTGCTGTCTAATCTCAAAATTTTTCGGTCAATCCACATTAAATTGAAATATTTTATTAAATATTCAGATGTTCCCTTAACTAATTTATTTTAACTACTTGTTACTTTGCCAACGGGTTTGAATAAAAATCGCTAAAAACATTATGATAATGATGATACTAACACACAGTAATAATAATTTTAATATTAACTATATTCATTACCATAACATTGCACATAAAGAGTTGTTTGTGGACAGCTTGGCTTCAAATACGGCAATTGGTACGTTAACGGAAGTGGTAAGTTGGCTGGTGACGACGTGCCATCTATAATGCACGACGTTGGCTGCAGTTATGGCGACACAAGTCTAGAAATGTGTTATCATTTATTGTCTCGATCGAATAATCACTACGATGATGTGGTCCTTCGCTGTTTTGACGGTTAGAAACTTTTCAATAAAATTTTGTTGAAGTTTTATTCGTTATCTAATTTTATGCAAAACATTTTTTGTAAGTATGCAACGAGACGGATTGGTTCCAATGCAAAAACGGACGCTGCATACCACACGAACAAAGATGTAACCTTAACAACGATTGTTATGACAATAGTGACGAAATGAATTGTGGTAAGTTGCAAATATCGATTTTTATATTTAAATATTAACTAGATAATTTGACGTCGGTGAATTAATAAATTTGGACGAAGTTGTTGTTGTTCAACTTGTCGTTATAAGTTGCTGCGCTGTGCATGGGGTCAACGCTGTTGAAAGGAAATTGATAATGATATTTATATAGCGATCTTATTAAAACAACATTTCACCAATGAAGTTGTTTTATTTGGCATCGTAATTTATTCTAACTACTACAAACCACTAATTTTCGAAACCACTGCCTCCATTTTGTTTTGTGCCTTGCGAAAATGTCAACAAACCGCTTAAAGTATTGGCTTTGACAAAATTGCCTTTTTTCACATAATTTTTATTTTCAATTATTAGACAGGATAATGAAAATTTGAATTATTTTAAAAAGCTATCTAGATAAGTTTATATTTCCAAAATAATCAATTCATAAGCGCGGATTAGTTTTGCATGCTATTTCTAATTATTACTGTTAATTATTACGGCGATTGTTTTAATCAACGTTTATGCATACACAGTTAAACCTCCGTATAACGAATTTAATGGTTCCAGGAAAGAAGTTCCTTATATAGAAATTTTGCTATATAGACTTTGTTCGGGAAAAAATTTCTATATTGCCTAAAATGTGTTTACATGCTATATTTTTTAATGAAAAACAACTTCTTAATCATTAATTTTGATAACAGAAAGTAATAATACATGGTATGATTGTCAAAGATAAAATTTTTAGAGTGAAATTTATTCTTTGATCCAACGAAAATAATCGAGGTAAAATTTACAAAAATTACTAGAACAAGAAACAATCTTTTACATTTTGGGTGATATTCAAGAATTGAATTTTAAATATCTAATTATCAATGCTATGTTGATCATTTTACTGTTCGAAATTCTCAGCTTATCGTTCACGCATTCAAACAAATTTTATTTTAATATTTAACTTTGATTGTTAATTTATTGATTTTTCATTTTTTAATTAAGTATTATTAAGAATGAACTTTTTCATAATTTTTTATAGTTTGTAATGTAACTACGAACCAATATAAATGTAATGATGGTCAATGCATCTGGGCGAATCAAAGATGTGATCTATCAACTAATTGCAGAGATGGAAGTGATGAGATTGGCTGCCGTGAGTTTTTTTGTACATTATATAGAAATTATTTTGTTCTATAGAAACAGTTTTATGTAAAATTCCAAAGGTCGTAAGAAATTCGTTATATTGAGATTTTCGTTGTATAGAAGTTCGCTATACTGAGGTCCGACTACAATAATATTATTTTAATGTAATGAACGCATATCTTAATAATATCTAAATTTTATACATGCACATCATTAATTTTTTTACCAATTGGATAATATCAGTGGCATCTATCCGATCTAGCAATCGGGTTAGATATTTAGGTTCTAATCTTTTCAAGCTTTATACAACCGACGACTGAGAGTTTGAGGTGTTTTTCAAAAATCATTACCAACTATCGAGTAAAAAATAAATGACTATTAAAAATATTTTACATATATAAGATTTGTTTTTAATAAAATCGTTTTAATCATTAACATGTTTCTTTTTTGAATGACGTATTTTTACCAGTTACTTTAAAAATATGATAGAGCATGAGACTAGCAATCTTAGCTATAGTGAATTGTATTTGCACCAAATAGTTACGAAGGTTGAAGTTTTTATTTTTGCTCAATTGAATCAGTAATTATTTGAACAATTTTACAATTCATATTTTTCGTCAAGTTCATTTCTGACCTGGTCGCGACCTGCAGGTTAAGAAGGGCTCTCTTAGATACATTTTAATCAGTAATTAAAATGTATTATATCATAAATGAAAATATAACAAGAGGTTTTTTTACTTATTCAAGCTTGCAACAACACACAACTATTCTTTCAATGCAACGACGGCAAGTGCATCCACTGGTTCCAAAGATGTGATTTCGTCGTCAACTGTGGAGATATGAGCGATGAGGATAATTGTCGTGAGTTGCATCTAACTTTTAAATCACAACAGTAAAAAAATACTCAATAAAATACTGTGCATATTTTCGGTTATTATTTTTACTACTCAGTATACCGTTTTACATTTATTTTGTTACATTATTTTTCAAATATTTTTTTACTTACTGGGCAATATTTTTATTGTTTCTGATCTCTTTAATTTTGACGTTTAATTGCTATTTTGAACGTTTATTCCTAATATTCTATACGGTATATTGAGAAACTTTCTAACACATAATAACATAGGAAAGAATAAAAACAATTAAAAATATACCTAAGTTCAGCATAAATATTATCTTCAGTACTAATCTGAAATTTTTTCTTGTTTTCATTTTAATTAAATGTTGAAGAAATGATTTAAATATTTCAGCATGTGAAGGATCAGGAGGATTCCGATGCAATAACGGCAGATGCATACGTGCTAGATACCGATGTGATTTAACTGATAATTGTGGTGATAATAGTGATGAAGAGAACTGCAGTAAGATTGTTTTATTATTTCGTAATTTCGATTTTTATTCATACTAAGATATTTTGCCTTGAAGTTTGTAATGAGACGACCAGCAGATACCAATGTGCTAATGGTAACTGCATATTGGAATTATATAAGTGCAACTATTATGATAACTGTGGTGATGCTAGCGATGAAATTGGATGCCGTGAGTTTTTGAAGGGGTCTTCTTGTTTTGTTTTACTAATTAAATTAAAATTATTTCAGCGTGCAAAAAGAATGATTTCGTTTGTTCCAACGGCCGGTGTGTAAGGTTGCCAAATGTTTGTAACATGGTTAACGAGTGCGGTGATTGGAGCGACGAAATGAAATGCTGTTAGTGCTTCAATTTTCAATGACTATGTTGTAATAGCAAATATTTTAAATCTAACAAGTTAAGGCGTATTATCGAAATCGTATAGGAACCATTAACCATACAAGGTATTGTAATTTTAAAATATTCTTATTAACACACTGCCATGCCAAATAATTTGATCGCAGTTAATAAACCTCCCAACAAACGGTATAACTCATAATACTGCAACATTGCATAACTGATCTCGTGGCGCGCTAACAAGTGCTGAAAATCATGGACTGCTTGTTGCTACTTTCTTAGCAAGAAAGTTGCTACAGAACCTTGTTAAAACATGTTTAAATGTGGATAGCATTATCTACATTAAGCATTAATAATGATGGCATTATTTTTGCTATTTCAAGAAGTAACGCTGCCGACAAATCTACACGTCTGCACGACTCAAAAGTTACATAAAATTACTAATTCAAAAAAGAAAAACAGATTAAATCATCTAAATGAACTAGCATTAATAAACCGTCGTTTTAACGAAAATTTAAGATTCAAATCTATTGTTGGTATACCATTTGCGTTAGGAAATTTTTTTCTTTTTTGGAATATTTTTATTACATTCTTTGAAAATAATTCTGCCTACAACCATGAAAAATTTAATAATTCTAATTAATTAATTTAATGTTTAAATTGCAACATAACAGCTTGCAACAACACCAATCAGTTTAAATGCCTAAACAACAGATGTATATATAAACATTTACAATGTGACTTCATAAACAATTGCGGAGACAACAGTGATGAGTCAGATTGTGGTGAGTTTACTTAATTTATTGAAACAAAATAAAAATAATGACTAAAACAATTTAATAATTTAAATTATTTGCCAGCAAGATGTTTTGGTAAACGTGACGAAAGTTTATTAAATCATTGCAGCGAAAAAATTTTCAAACTTAGATATAATCAACAAAAGAAGTTTTAATCTTTATAATACCTTTGAAAACTATTACATCGGTAATGATATCGATAATTATTATAGAAAAGTATGTCGGTAAGTCGATTCTATTTTAAAGGTATTATTTCAAAGATTAACTACAATAAATTCCGAAATAATCTAGAAACTATTTGCATTATAACAACTGCATCAGTGAAAACGATGGTATATGTGCAAGTAAATATTTCGATTCAGATCCTAGACGGATAAAAGTGTTATGCGACAACTGGGAAGGTAACACATCAAATTGTTTTTCTACAACAATTTTTTAATAACAGTTTTCGTTTCATCACACTGAAGAATACGAAATTTTGGAAAAGTGTTGGATCAGGTCAGTGCATTCTAGAGATCGGAACAACAACTATAAAATAAAGTGCTTAAATCTACTTAGGCACGAGGGCATATACGTTAAAAATTTGGTTACAAATTGCAAGTAAATATTTTTTAAATATATTTTCTCGTAAACCACATTTTTATAAGTGGCAATTTAATGTTAGCAGTTTATTTTTAATTATCTTTGAAAATTTAAAACTATAAAAAACCCATCCAAATGACATTCATCAACTACCTGAATAGGATGGCAAAGAGTTTACAATATAAATATTGTAATTTTTTTATAGGGTTTCTGAGAAAAGATATTTTTGTATAATTATATATATATTGTTGTAACCCTCGAACGCTCCTTACTCTTAACACCAATTTTATAACTTCAAAGATCCCTATATTTCCAACACCAGTGTTGTAGCTTCAAACGATCGTCAAATGTTCGTTATTCCGTAAGTTCAAGACTTCCGATAGATTTAACACAACTGCTTCAAACGCAAACTTTGTTGAACGTTTATTTGAATGCCAACAGTAATAAAAACACTAAACTAATTCAAGTAATTACATAGATCACAATTACAACTTCGCTTCAAACCTCGCTGGAGGCCCTGACTTCTCTGCTGGAAACCTGACTGGAAACCTGTGTCTCCGCAGGATCTTAAATAGGCTCCAAGATGGATTTTTATGATCAAAAGATTACAAATATCTTTTTACGATCCTCTATCAAAAGGTTACAAATATAGCAAACATAACAATAATTAAGATAAATACTATAGCGCAATTTAATTATTCCGACTGTTATAACATTACCTCCACCTTAGACTGTTGTACAACCACACCAGGTCTTGGCTCTTGAAACTTGCGTTATTTCTTTTCGGGTCACGCCACGTTTCCGTTGTTTCGGTTCCTTTAGCCAAAAACAGACGTCGTGATTCTTTCTTGAATTTGTTACCACTTGAAGCAAGTGCAAACTTTCTACTAATTTTACAAAGTGTTGATTGGCCAAACGAAGAGCTTAACTGCATGTTATAATATTTGCTGTTGACATCTTTCCTGCCGATCAGTGATGGAGCGATGCAAATTTCATTTTCATCTGCAATGAAGCCGTCGTTAACGTCATCATCCAGGAAGACGAGAACCAAGCTTTTCTTCCAGGTGCATATTGGAGGCGTTATCTCAAAACTTGAATCATCGTTTGTCACAAGTTCTTGTCCGTTGTCGCTGTTAGAAAGGTAACTACAGTGGCGTCACTTGGGGGGTGCGGGGGGTGCGGACCGCACCGGGTGACACCCTCACAGGGGGTGACACCAAAATAGTCAGATAATATATAAACAAAATCCCAAAGTATAAATTATGTTTTTCTCAATCTAATTAACATAATTCTATTTTTGGTCGTGTATTATAGTTCATAAACGTAAAGACTTATATTAAATTAAGAAAAACTTCAACATTATTTTGCAAAGATATAGTCTCGGGATCAGCAATTTAGTAAACATGGGCGCATAATAAGTTAAGGTAAATACGAGAAAATTTTTTTAAATTTAACATGCCTTTAATTAAACAAAATTTGTTAAAATACAGTGAGGTTCAAAATGATAAAAACGGTCAATTTTTCAAATTTTCTTAAAAACTATTTATAAATGATATGTTTCTAAAAATCGTACAAATATTGTGATTATTAACTTAATTAATATACACGCGATTATAGAAGAATAAAAAATTATTTTACAGTAACAACCAGTTTAAAAGTGATCTGGAAAAATTTGTCTGTCCAGCTTATTCTGTCAGTCAAATGAACCCAGAATGTGGCTCTTTTGAATATCTTGTTGATGCTCTTCTTCGATTGGATAGTTTTCTACCTGACTATAAATGCTTAAAAGATAAAGGTATCAAACAACTTTTTAAGCTTTTTGATAACAAAGTAACATCTAACATGTATCATTTTAGAACCCATTTGCAAATTGTCATCTGCACTGTTAGGAAACAGATCATGTGACGGTACTGAGGGTGACGTTTGTTTTATTTTGTACATATGACGTAATTTTGTTTTTAATTACAGGAACCCCTAAATTTTCTGACTTAAAAATTCTTGGTCCTTTTGTTAGAGAAAGACAATGGATTGAATTTGTTTGCAGCTTTCAGAGCAATGAAACAAGTCAGGAAGCTCTATTTTTCGTAACATTTTTGTTTGACGGCCTACCTTCAACCGACGTACCTACTTTTAATGTGACTGGAAAAAATCGAAATGCAACCTTACACGAAAGATATCTTTTGGGCAAACTTGGAAAAACTGTAAAATATGTCTCATTATAATTTTGTTAATAAATATTTTCAAGTTTATATTTTGTGTAGCTTTCTTGTGAAATTCAATCTGGTTGGTCCCAGGCTCCGCAGATTAAAAGTTTAAAAGAAAGAACTTTAGTTTCCTACTTTTTAGGAGTAAAGGTTTATTTAAATTTTAAAAAAGTACATACGTTGAGCAAGAATTTCATTAACGAATTATTTTTATTGCTTTTAAGGCATCTTTAAGTCGGTTTTCACTTTTTGAAAATCAAACAAGTGGGGTTGAATTAGAATACCAATCAACACTCCCGATAACATGTCCGGATTCAAATTCACCTGCCAGTCTGTGCAGACTGCCATTTAATTTCATCACGGGAAATTATGTTCGCATTAAAGACGATGCTTTGCAGCGATGTTCACGATATTTTCAAGAAAACAACAAATTATCAATCAAATTCCACGCCTTCACATCAACTGACATTTTCAGCACGGGAAGTTTTCAAACAGGCATAAGCGCAGTTGTTAATTCTGTTTTTCAACATAAGAAATATGATGGGGTTGTTTATGAAAACATATGGACTAATTACACTTTTCCTCTTATTACGGTTATTTCATTATAATTAATTCAACACTATTTTGTTTAAAAGTTATTTTGATTTTGAAGGCTGACCGGTACGATAGTTTTTATGGACCGGCCGTTTGTACATCCTCTGGCGATCCAAGGGTCGTGACATTTGATGGTACCTACTATTCCATCTACCAAAGTGGACAGTTTGTTTACGTCAAAAGCGATGACCGAAGTGTAGAAGTGTGTATATGAAATTGTATATAATCAAAGACAACCTTATCATAATTTATCATTAAATGTCAACTCAGGTGCATGTACGTCATCGACCTTGCGTTTCTAACGTCGCTTGTGTTTGCGGTGTGGCAATAAGGGAAGGTGCAGTGATACTTGCTGCTGACATGTGCACCGACTCGTTTCTTCGTTATTTGGTGTATCCATCTACTACATTACCGTCAGGCTATCTTGTGCAAAGAACATCTTCGGGAGATTCATTTGAAGTTCTTGTTCTTAATTGTGAACAAAAAATATTTTTCATTGTTAATGTTTTTCTTTTAATTTTAAAATTTAGTTAAACACGCCATCCGGGAAAATATTTGGATCAAACGCTGGTAACATGCTCAACATTCAAATTTTCATTCCCTCGCAATATCGTGCCTCAGTGGATGGTTTGTGTGGAAACTATGACGGCAAAGCAGAAAATGATTTACATTACAAAAATAAAACGTTGATCCCAACTAGGAATGATTTAAACTACGTTGCTTCTAGAGATTACGTCGACTTGTGGAGGTTAGATCATTTTTGTGACGAAACATTAGTTGGCTTGATGACGCCTAAAAATGAGCCACACTCTTGAATGCAGTGGGCAGATTCAAGTGCAATTCTTTCCGATTATGATGATTTCCGCTATAGGTGAGCATAAGAACAGGAATGACGGGCATCTTATAGAATTTGGTAAAATTTTATTTTATAAAATGGGAATTTTGAGAATTCACTTGACGGGAATTGGGAATAATGAACGTGAATGTGGAAAGCTAAATAAGTTAAGTTTTGATAAAAACACGTTAAATAAAAAACCAATCAACTATTCTATGCAGTGTGCAAATGCAACGCAAGTTATTAACATGGACATGGACACATTACAATTTAAAACCTCATAGGGTTTGTACATAAATATCATCAATGTAATTAAGATATAATTAAAGATGTGATAAAGATGTTTTCTTATCAAGATATGTATATATATATATATGATATATGCAGCTATTTTTATCTCCTTTATGTAACGCTGCCTGGCGTGATCATGAATATGATCAACCAGTACGCTTAATTATTAGCCACAAATACTACTGACTTTTCAAAATTGCTTCAAAATATTACAGTTGATTATTTATTTTAATTAGAACGAACTTACCTCGAAAAATTGTGGACTGTCTTTTTTTTATAAAATATCGAAAAAGACATTGAATAATTTTTTTTTTATTAAAATTTTATTTCATTAATATTCGAAGTGTTTGCATCTTTACTGTTTGAAATTAAGAAGACGTAGAGAACACAATCAGCATAATAATAGATAGAATATACAATTCCAGTCATTCGCCACTACTAACTCCAAACGATGAATTAGTTATGTAGAGCCGAAGCGCCTTTCGTTGGCCCGGGTAAAACACTATATCAGCAAATAGACGGTGTAGCAACGGGCTTCGCAAACTTCTATGTTAGACATTAGAAGAACCAGAGCTAAAACCTAATATATACAGCCGATACGTTGACTATATATTTGATATATATGAAGATGATGATCAAATAGCAAGACTTCTACAACGACTAAATTCGTCAAAATTAAAGTTTACAATGGAAAAATTAACTGACAATAAACTACAATTCCTAGACGTACTAATACAAAATGTGCAATATAAATTTAAAAACTCAATATACACCAAAGCAACAAACAAAGGCTTCTGCCTCAATGGCAATAGTGAATGTTGTCAAACATATCTAGAGAGCACGATTTCTGCTTTTCAAAACAGAGCCTATACGCACTTTCTTGATATAGAAAGTAGGAGAACAGAACTAGATAAAATCACTAAACTACTCATTAATAATGGTTATAAAAACTCCATGATCCAGAAAATAATAGGACGCAAAGAACAAAAAATCAGTAACAATAACAATGCAATCAACAATAGTAACAAAAATAACATAGTAATATATTATAAGAATCACATGTCAACCGCTTTCGAACAGGGTGAGAAAATCATAAAAAGAATCATAAAAAACAACGTCCAAGCAACCAACGAAAACGATAGTATTAAACTACGAATATACTACTCCAACTAAATAACGGCATCTCTTGTGATGAAAAACATCTGCACTGATAAACCAGAATCGATAATGGCTCGTAGCCATCTAATATATTTGTTCAAATGTAATATTGGTGAGTGCGGGCACCATAATACCGAATATATTGGTATGACGACGACCAAGTTATTGAGAAGACTCACGATGCACGTACAAACTGGCGCTATATAGTTATGTTATATTAAACGAAGTTAAAGATTGTAAAACTAATTAAATGAGCGTTAAGTATTCACTTTGAACAAACAAGAAACAAACAAAGTAGAGTAGAGACACAGTATATATATATATATATATATATATATATATATATATATATATATATATATATGTTTGTAGTTCGTTTTTTTAGATTTTTCTCACTAATAAACTAAACGTTCTCCAAAAAACTTTAGCGAGAAAAACCAGCATATATATATATATGTATATATATGTATATATATATATATATATATATATATATATATATATATATATATATATGCTAGTTAATGAAGTAATTTATAAAATTTACCGAATTTCTAGCGTTGGATAGTTTTTATTATACTTCTCAATATTTCTAACCAAATTTTTGTTGCCATTATTTATTTTATTAAAGTTAGAATAATATACAGTTTTCCAATTTCCTATTTCGATTTGGACCTAAATCGGGATTTTCATCAATATACATATATATATATATTGTTATATTTATATTTATTCTGTAATATAGTATATAAATTATAAAATTATGAAGGCTACCGCCAAATAAAAGTCTATTTGACGGTTTTGTTGAAAATTTCAATGAAACTGAATTGTCATCCGTTGCTAAACAACGAACGTGTAAATGTAAAATGTCATCCAACGAATGTGGAGTGGAAACAAATGCGGCCAAAATTGTTACTGCCTCAAATTTGTATGATTCTGTTCTGTATGTGATAGCAAAAAAGTCAAGTAGTAAAAGAAGAAAACGTTCAACAGAAGAAACATTGGATGTGTCAAATTTTGGTTATGAAACAAGCCCCGATGATTCGATTTACAATTTTACTTGGCCCACAAAATCCGGAAAAACTAAAATACAAGCCGAACGTAACTGCAAAAAAGTAATTTGGGATGAAAATCCAATAAAAGATTATTGTCATAACGTTCCCAAACCAAAAGTTGATCAAATAGTTGAGAAATGTGTTCAAGATATACAGGTTTAAATACTTAGGTTGTATCATTTAAATTAATAATAATTAAATCAATTTAAAATTTTGAAAAGATAACTGACAATTATGATATGGCAGAAGATAAACTACCGGAAATATTAACACTCTGTCAAATACAAACGGCGAGTTTCCCGACAAGCAGTTCACCAGCTCCATCTCCAAACTTACAGCTAAACATAACCGACATTCTTGACGAAAGTGTTCCTGAAATTAGTTTGCCAATCTTACAAAAACTAGCCAATATTGAAAATTCATTCTGCTCTGGCAAATGTGAAAAAACCCATGGAAATTGTTCAAATGGGATATGTCATTGTTACCAAGGCATGAAATTTAACATTTTCAAACAAACGTTTTTTTTTCTACAATTGAAATTTTCTTAAGAATTCATTATGCCAGTTTTTAAGCCATTTTTTTATTAAAAAAGATTACATAAGTTCAGACTGTTCAATGTTGGCAACCACGGTTCCGGAAATAAAAGGATTGAAATCAAGTGATTTATGTGATGTGAGAGACACTGGCAAGGGCAAAAATTCAATTTTATTATTTGCAATAAATACTTCAAGTGCAGCCGGTGAAATTCAGTGTCATTATGAAGTTGAAAAGGTGAACGCAAAATAAATATAAATTATGCTTTTTATCTAATTTGTTTTTTTAGTTATTAATTGAAATTAATTTTAGTTGAATCTGGCAACAAATTTATTCGATGGAAAAACTTCGTCAAAACAAAATGGAACTTACGATAATAAAAATACTACCATCTGTCCACAACCTGATGCTTTTGAAAAAAGTTTTATTACCAACTACAAATTTTCCAGTGGAGTTACGTTTTCTTCTTTATCGGAAGGAAGGCCAGCTCTTAAAGTTACAATAAAATTAAGCAACAAAAACGGAGAGATTTCTAATGAATCTGCAACTTATTTTCTGTTTGATTCCGTGTGCTACGATTGCACAGTTGATAGATGCACCGAAAAGGTTTAAAATTTATAATTTTAATCTAACAAATTATACAAAAAATTATAATAAATAAATTAAATTAATTGAATATTAAATTAATTTTGTTACTGTAGAAAAATGCTTGCATAATAAATGGCTACTGTTTCAAAAACCAATCCTCAAATCCTGACAAATCATCTGAAATATGCAATCCTCTCTTATCAAATTCGTCATGGACCCTAGGTATTATTGCCAACTATCATACATTTTTCAACGCAGTAACAATTTATAAAATAAACATCAGCAACGTCGAGCGCGGT
Source organism: Helobdella robusta (assembly GCF_000326865.2). Taxonomy (NCBI): domain Eukaryota; kingdom Metazoa; phylum Annelida; class Clitellata; order Rhynchobdellida; family Glossiphoniidae; genus Helobdella; species Helobdella robusta. The sequence continues at coordinate 4,761,461 of NW_008705459.1, read as the reverse complement.
AAGTTTGAACTGCATTGTGAAACTTTTAAAGAAGGCGATTATTGTATGAAATTTCATGTTTTATGGCACTTCACATTTTGCAAACTTTTGAAACGCTCCTCATTCATGAATGCGATCTTCGCTAAATCACGCTTTAATATGCCATTAAAGGTCTACCTATCCCGAGAAAGGCTCAGTTTTTAAATCTGGGGTTGAGCCCTTGAAGTAAAAAAAAATCTTCAGCGAGTGTAGCTAATGAGAAAAAAAAATTATTCTCACTTAATAGCAAGCACATTTAATGATAAATTAGTGGTTGAATTGATGCGATGCTCATGCATATTTTTTAAAATTTACACTATTAAACGATTTTATAGAGCAATCGAATGTTTATGAAATTGCAAATGGAGCGCCCTGTCATTCAGGATCAAAAAAGTACCTGTTGTTTGTAGTTGGAGGAAATCAATTGAAAATTAATTAAAATGATTTAAACCGAGTCTTAAGTTGCAGCCATTATAGTGAGAAAATTTAGTTTCAGTACGTCGCAGGTTCTTTCTGGACAAAGAAAACGTCTAGTAGATTATTGTTATTAATATTAATATTAAAAATGCTGTAATATTATATGAATACAGATATTAATATGACAAATATTATCTTAAACTAACAATTGATCAATTTAGTAGGAAAAATGATTGTTTACAAAGTGGTTGATTGAATAAATGAGTGGATGATCACAGCAATACACACAAGTGATTGCCAGCACTGTTTTCTTTCTGATAAAGTTCATGTAAATAAGTCTGTTCAGGAGTCAAGAATCCACGTAGAGAAAAATATCCATAGCCTGCAAGTTCAAGGGGTCGGTTATAACAATATCGATAGAATAATTTTTAGTATGCATGTTGAGTAGAAAGAAATATGAAAAAGCTGTAATATGTAATTAACGATTTAATTTTTTGTTTTTCATTTTACAATTTTTGATTCTACGACTAAAAACAATTTAAGTATAAAAGTTAATAATACTGTAAACAGCTTTGGCGAATTTTGGTAAATTTGTGAGAAGTGACATGATGGTGCCGCATGCTTTCTACTAACCCATTTAAAAAGCTCTGCCATATAAATGCAAGAAAGCGTCACTTTTCTAAAAGTTTCAAGCAAGCTAATGTTTTAAAAAGCGACATCATTCCAAACACAAAACGATGGTCATGAATTGTGATTCTAAACCAGTAATTCTTAACATTGTACTCTAACCCCAAAAGGCACACCATGTAGAAAGCATTAAACAATATGGCGATTGTAACATCTTAAAAACATATATTTAGAATGAATGTTGCTAAATTATAGAAAAAAACAGAGTGTAGGAGTTGGAAATTTTTTCCGAAGTTTAGATTGGACTTTTTAACGGACCGGAATCAAACATTTTTAAGGAGTCGGATGAAAAACATCTGACTTCGGATGATATTATGAGTTTTAAAAAAAATTTCATTTTGACAATTTTTTTAAAATCAAGTTTTTTTTACAAGATATGCAATCATATCACTGGTATGCATTTAAAAAAAATTTAGATGTCTCCAATATTTTAATTGTTCTGCGTTCGATGAGTTCTGGAATAGGTAAATGTTTGCGATCGGCGTGTTCACAACTCAGGAAAATGTTTTATACAAATTTATTAACATTTAAATTTTTTAAATTATCTTCCCTATTCAGTTGAACCCGAAAAAACAACCAACCTGCCTTCGATGAGTTCTGGAATAGGTTAATGTTTGCGATCGGCGTGTTCACAATTCATAAAAATGTTTTTTCAAAATTTGTTAACAAATTAATTTTATAAATTACCTCCTCTATTCAGTTGGACCCGAAAGAACAACCAACCTGCCTTCGATGAGTTCTGGAATAGGTTAATGTTTGCGATCGGCGTGTTCACAATTCAGGAAAATGTTTTATACGAATTTATTAACATTTAAATTTTTTAAATTATCTTCCCTATTCAGTTGAACCCGAAAGAACAACCAACCTGCCTTCGATGAGTTCTGGAATAGGTTAATGTTTGCGATCGGCGTGTTCACAATTCAGGAAAATGTTTTTTCAAAATTTGTTAACAAATTAATTTTATAAATTACCTCCTCTATTCAGTTGAACCCGAAAGAACAACCAACCTGCCTTCGATGAGTTCTGGAATAGGTTAATGTTTGCGATAGGCGTGTTCACAATTCATAAAAATGTTTTATTTATTAACAAATTAATTTTTTAAATTACCTTATTCAGTTGAACCCAAAAAAACAACCAACCTGCCTTCGATGAGTTCTGGAATAGGTTAATGTTTGCGATAGGCGTGTTCACAATTCATAAAAATGTTTTATTTATTAACAAATTAATTTTTTAAATTACCTTATTCAGTTGAACCCAAAAAAACAACCAACCTGCCTTCGATGAGTTCTGGAATAGGTAAATGTTTGCGATCGGCGTGTTCACAATTCATGAAAATTCTTTATACGAATTTATTAAAAAATTTATTTTTTAAATTACCTTATTCAGTTGAACCCGAAAGAACAACCAACCTGCCTTCGATGAGTTCTGGAATAGGTAAATGTTTGCGATCGGCGTGTTCACAATTCAGGAAAATGTTTTATACGAATTTATTAACATTTAAATTTTTTAAATTATCTTCCCTATTCAGTTGAACCCGAAAGAACAACCAACCTGCCTTCGATGAGTTCTGGAATAGGTTAATGTTTGCGATCGGCGTGTTCACAATTCATAAAAATGTTTTTTTCAAAATTTGTTAACAAATTAATTTTATAAATTACCTCCTCTATTCAGTTGAACCCGAAAGAACAACCAACCTGCCTTCGATGAGTTCTGGAATAGGTTAATGTTTGCGATAGGCGTGTTCACAATTCATAAAAATGTTTTATTTATTAACAAATTAATTTTTTAAATTACCTTATTCAGTTGAACCCAAAAAAACAACCAACCTGCCTTCGATGAGTTCTGGAATAGGTAAATGTTTGCGATCGGCGTGTTCACAATTCATGAAAATTCTTTATACGAATTTATTAAAAAATTTATTTTTTAAATTACCTTATTCAGTTGAACCCGAAAGAACAACCAACCTGCCTTCGATGAGTTCTGGAATAGGTAAATGTTTGCGATCGGCGTGTTCACAATTCAGGAAAATGTTTTATACGAATTTATTAACATTTAAATTTTTTAAATTATCTTCCCTATTCAGTTGAACCCGAAAAAACAACTAACCTGCCTTCAATGAGTTCTGGAATAGGTTAATGTTTGCGATCGGCGTGTTCACAATTCATAAAAATGTTTTTTCAAAATTTGTTAACAAATTAATTTTATAAATTACCTCCTCTATTCAGTTGAACCCGAAAGAACAACCAACCTGCCTTCGATGAGTTCTGGAATAGGTTAATGTTTGCGATAGGCGTGTTCACAATTCATAAAAATGTTTTATTTATTAACAAATTAATTTTTTAAATTACCTTATTCAGTTGAACCCGAAAAAACAACCAACCTGCCTTCGATGAGTTCTGGAATAGGTAAATGTTTGCGATCGGCTTGTTCACAATTCATGAAAATTCTTTATACGAATTTATTAAAAAATTTATTTTTTAAATTACCTTATTCAGTTGAACCCGAAAGAACAACCAACCTGCCTTCGATGAGTTCTGGAATAGGTAAATGTTTGCGATCGGCGTGTTCACAATTCAGGAAAATGTTTTATACGAATTTATTAACATTTAAATTTTTTAAATTATCTTCCCTATTTATTTGAACCCGAAAGAACGACCAACCTACCTTCGATGAGTTCTGGAATAGGTAAAGGTTTGCGTTCACAATTGATGAAAATTTTTTATACAAATTTATTAAATTAATTTTTTAAATTTCCTTCCCTATTCAGTTGAACCCGAAAAAACAACCAACCGGCCCTCGATGAGTACTACTGGAATAGGTAAATGTTTGCGTGAAGATTGCGTGTAAAAATAATTTTGCGACATGATAAATGAGTTTTTTTAAATGGTATCCAAAGGACACTCAGTTAATATTGAATTTACTTATTAATTCTACAATTTTATCAGCAGGTCAAAAGAATTTAGCATCCATGCAATTAAGTCACCAATATGTGGTTGTCCTCATGATTCCTGTTGTTTTGTGTCGCGTGATCTTTGCATAGCTGAAGATTTATTGAACGTTTTTTTACAAACTAAATATAATGAATGACAATGTTCAGATGACTATCAAACAATCGTGTGTATAATAAGCCAATGATATGTGACGTGGATGTAGTTATGGTGGCAAATCAATCAATCAATTAATCAATCAATCAATTAGCTTATAAAGCGCTATTTCCGTGATGTTCAACAGCGCTCCTCAATGAATTTTGAAAACAGATGGGTCTTGAGATCCGCTCTGAACTTCGCAAGTGATGGAGAAATAGTTAGAGAAGTAGGTAGAGAGTTCCAGAGAAAAGGACCAGAAAAAGCAAAAGCAGATTTGGCAAAAGAGTGTTTAACACGAGTTAAGAAAAAGCGAGAAGAAGAAGACGATCGTAAACCGGGGCGTTTAGGTTCAATTAATATATCTGATAAGTACTTAGGAAATAATTTAGATTGAGACTTATACATGAACGTGCAAATTTTAAAAATTATTCTATATTTTATAGGTAGCCAGTGCAAGAGAACAAGATATGGAGATATATGAGAAAAGAAAGGGGCACGAGCAACTAGACGAGCAGCAGAGTTAAAAGCTTTACTTAAAGGATAGAGTATAGAGTCAGGAAGACCATAGTAGAGCGAGTTACAATAATCAATCCTAGATAAGACTAACGAAGTAACAAGAAGGAGAAGAGTAGGATCATCAAGAAAAGGCAAAAGTTTTTTTATTCTACGTAGATGAAAGTAAGAACTTCTAGCAACACTATTAATCTGAGAAGAGAGAGACATAGTAGAATCAAAGATAAAACCTAGACTACGAAACTTATGAGAGACATCAAGAGTTTTAGAATCAGGTAAGATAATAGGAGGAATAGTAATTGAGTGTTTAGATTTATTAAAACAAATTAATTCAAACTTAGAAGGATTAAGTTTAAGACACATAGAATCAGACCAAGCGATAATCGAAGAAAGACATAGAGATAAATTATGAAGAACACTATTGAGGCATGTACAATAATTTCAAGTTTTAAAAAACATTTGTTTGAACTTTGAAAACACAGACTAAATACTGAGAATATGTGTTACGATTTTGCTTTTTTCCCTTTTGTTTCAAGTAAATCAATTAAGTTGCTTATAAGTTTTTTTTGCTTGACAAAAAGCTAAAATATTTAAATCACTTTGAACTTTGAAAACACAGACTAAATACTGAGAATATGTGTTACGATTTTGCTTTTTTCCCTTTTGTTTCAAGTAAATCGATTAAGTTGCTTATAAGTTTTTTTTGCTTGACACAAAAGCTAAAATATTTAAATCAGTTTTCGAATAATTAAATTATATTTATGCAACCGTTTATGAACTGCTGATGCAAGCTTGCAGCCTCATGTAGATTATAAGCATTAGGTAGATGAAAACTCAGAGGCTCTCATAGGTTCCATTATTTGGAAGTGTTCTGAAGAGTTCTATCATTAAAGCGACGTTCTTCAAGCCGTTGAACTCTCAAATCGTTGTTATAACCAGTGTCAGAATCGGAAATTTTTTATTACCGGAGTCGGTTAGCAATCCACTGTGCCAACTGGGACATGGCAACATGGGCAACGAAGAACATTGCTGCTGATATTAAAGGTGTAGACCTGAAAGAAAAATATTTACCATATTAATGACAATAAAAACTGCTCATACTTCGAACAATTTCAAGAGATGAAGAGAGAGATATAAATACATTCTAGAGGCCGGGTGAAGATGATAGTGAGGACTACGACTTGCAAATTACCTGCTTTCTGGAAGACGCAATTGAAGGCTATTTGTTATTTAATATAAAATCTAGCATAGATGCATTTAATTGATTTATTAGCATTTTTAATTCTTTGTACTTGGTATTTGGCTGCGTGGTTGCCTTGCAGTTAAGGTCATCTGGTGCTGTTTCCCAGTGCAGACCTTAAGCATTTTTTTACCATGTCGAATTCAGGTTAAGATTATTAGTTCAGATTCAAGTTTTAGTTTTTTATATTGATTTCGTGCAATTTATTCGTTTAAATTCATAATTTCATATATTTATTCATTTTTCATAATCTTCTTTAATTCAGTTCTGTTGTGATTTTCACATGCGTATTTTCAGTATAATCGTTGCGTTATGTTAATCAATATATTTCAATTTTTAACAATAATTTTGTGGTCATAGTACTGAGCTTCGTAAGCATATATGCTTTATAGTAAAAGATTTTATTGATTTTACAAAATAAATACCCAAACTATTATTAAATTTTATATATTCGTCGAAGTATCTGATAAATGCTAAACAAAATTTTTGCAAATTATATGCAAAGACAAAATAAAATTAATATATACATTGAAATTATTTGTGATCAAGTAATTCCAATTATAATATTGTATAATAAATTATAATATAATATCATAACAAAAAAAAGTCACTAATCTCCACCCCACCCACCCAGCACAAATGTAGGCAATGTAGCCACTTTTTATTGGTCATCAAATGGAGAATGTGGACTGTAAGTTGAAGTAGTTTGTCTTTAACACCATTCTGAAGCTCATATCATTTTCCATAAAATTTTTGGCTTGTTTTGAATCAGTTTGTATTAAAAAATTATTTGAAATGAAATAAAATTTCTTTCCTTTCATTATGCTACTCTATATATCTACATTTATGAACGATAGTCTATAAAATATATGCATCAAATAAAAGAATAAGTCATGCATACAATCTGACTATCAATAAATATAAATAATTAAAATAATAATAATGGTCTTCTATATCAATGATAATGATTCATTTATTTAGAGTTGATCACTTTCTATTTCTACAATACTAGGGTTAAGCTGCGATAAATTTCGTTTATCAACATTTTTCAAGCAAAGCTCAGCAAACTCTCGAAAAATTGGTATGCCCATAAGTTTCTGAATTTCATCTCCCGGCTCTGTTGATTCATTTAAATGTTTGATCAAATCCTTCAAATGATTATTGGACAACATCAATTGCAATTCTTTAGACTTCCAAAGTTTTTCCAACTTTTCTTCATCAACTTTATCATCTTCAGAGTCGGTTTCGATTTCAACAGTGTTTAACAGCCCATTGGTTTCACGTTTAGCACTGGCACACGATGAAGTCAATGGCAGTGTGTGTTGCTGAAGTGATTCGGTGGGCTTGCTGCCACCATCATTACTTTTTACTTTTCCAAGCGCACACGAGTCTCTGTGTTGCTTGTAACACGACAACGAGCAGTACCTCAAGTAACATTTCGGACATTTATATTTTGATAAAATTTCACTGCACACACCACACATTGGGCTGCTCTCGTTGAACATCGCGAGTTATTTAAACAAAAAATAAGTTATAAAAAAAGATATTAAAACATTACAATAATATTAATATGTATTCCAATATGAATCATACAATATGATTAAAACGTGTAATCTGGCGGTCATCTACCGAGTTATAACGTTACATATATTATCGCTTTGCTTATGTAAACAAAAGAACCGAAAACTTGCAAAAATAAACTTAAATTCCCAAGTCTAACCCTGTATATATGACAACCCTGTAGTGCGTATATAAATTTGAAAACGTCCTAAACGATGCATAACAGAGGCGATAGGCCTGTATCCTTTTGTCATATTCGAACTCGGTCACTACTTAACAGAACTAGGCGAGGCGACCTTAACAACTAGGGAATCAGGCCACCCTTATGGAATGTAATAAGACAAACGCAACACGAAAGTTCACATCAATTTCTATGGGCAACTCAATGTTATTAATTATATAAAATTTTTCAATCTAATGCCAGCTGTTCCGTGATACTACTTGTACTTGGTTTTTGTTGTAGAATTGAATCAAGTTTTAAAGGTATATGTCAAACACCGATTTAAAGTACTTGTACTTGAGGAGACTCATGTACATGTACTAATAACTGTAATTTTGCCTCTGTTAAAAATTACCACCATTTTTTACTATCACTCCTTGCAGTCATCCTGTACCTATTTCTTTTGATCAAAAAAACGTGTATTGTGTATAGAAAAAATATATTGAATTTAACATTGTTACATCAACGCTGCAGAAACACGTGTCTCGGATACAGTTACACAAACATCGGCACAATTGCACGCACATATACAACACAACTCACCCGCCTACACAAATCTTACAAGGGTACTTATTGTACCAATAGTTTTCTCTACCAGAACTTTCGAAAACAAATGTATCATCTATTGAAAACATGGTAAGTGATCACAAAAGACTTTTCAAAACAAATTATTCATAAAGCTGTAAAGCAAATTTTGGAATATAACATCAAAAAGTTGAATTAAAAAATTTAAATGAAGCGTTAGTTACAACATACAGGCAAACAGTGATGAAAGGAAAGTTGAAATTGAATAAATTAGCAGCAGACCTACAATGACTTCCGCTGTTAACATCTCTAAGCATGCATATGCACTGAGGAACAGATCACTAAACCGTGTACAAAACTCAAGTTATTTTAAATTTAAATCATACGAACAGCATTAAAACAAACATGCAATCTTTACTAAACTAATAAGATTATCATTTTAGGCAAAAAAAATAACTTGAACTAAAAAGCTCATTTCACTAGCATTTCATTTTTAAACATAGTGAACAAAGCTTTCCACAACAAAATAAATGTGTTTGACACATTTTCAAAGCAACACCAACTAGAACTTGAAACAAAAATTAAGCACTAAATCATCAAGCTGCCTACCGCTGACATTTTATTGAGACCTTGCTGAAACTTTTGCACACCGGTTATCAACATACACCCCAAGAACAATTACTACAATTTACGCATTATAATATTTGAAGCACTCAAATTAAAACTAATAAACTAATATTACAAAATATACTCAATGGAACCAGTAGGTACTGCAAGATGTGATAAGAATTGAAACAGTTGAACATTTTCTTTCTTCGACACCACCCAGACAATAATGAACATCACCAATAATATTTTTTAAATTGTTCTTACGTTGGTACTGTACGGCTAATGTTGCTGAGCTCATCTCATTTTTAAATATTCTTTAGAAACGTTCAAAACAAAATGACATGAAGTTTTACAAACAAGAATTACATAAAACTACATTGGATGGTATTGTGCTTACGAGGAATTATAACAAAATGAAAAACCTAACGATTAAAAAAAAACAAAAAAATGTTCGACAGGCATTGATAAAACAACAGGAACCATGATTTTTTTTATCATGTAGTGAGCAATAAACTTTTCAATAAAAATTGATGACTAACAAAGTTATTTCGTGACGAGAGGACGACGGTGCATTGTATATGTTATTATTCATTCACACGGATCCGAACTCCGACATCCACTTTTCGTACTTCTCGAGGTCAGCGGCTGACACAGTTTTGCTAACGTGCTTCAGAGCAACCATCATGTCCTCCATTGTCGTTGGCGCCATCAGTTCTTCCTTCGGGATGTTTCGGATTTCATCTGGCTTCAGACCTTGGATTCGTCGACGCATAGACATCATGGCCGCATCTCTGTTCGCATCGTGTGAGTATTGGGATCATTTAAATGTTGTTAAGAACGAAACAGTGGATATATTGAAAAAATTTTAGTTAGTATTTCTAGATGAAGTGTTTGGTTTAAATGGTTGTTTTACAAAATCTGAGTTGATTGAGTCCGCAGACAGCTTAATCATTAGAATATATATCAATATATATGATTACTAATCATGATTAGTCTGTTTAAAGAAGTAGTTTGTATGAGAAAATATAATTACGTAGCTAAGTTATATAATTATTTAAAAAAAGAGAGACATTATAACTTTGCCACAGCCTTTCATCGCTTATTTAATGCGCACGAAACGTTAGAACACGTTAAAAATACTTAAAAACAGTTGTCCTAGAACCTTTTCAATTTTACAGAGCTTAACATGACTGTATTATAGCTAAACTGTATTGATATAACATTGATTGCTTGCTGTGGAGACGCTGAAATACATTGTCAATAAAAAATTTAATATTTGGCACAATGACTTTGTTAATTTAAATAAAATAAAATGTTCGACCAATTAAAATATATAGGAATCTATGTATTAATTATTTATAAAAATTTAGTTGAATAAAATAGAAAGTAGAGTTAAAAATTAACCTGCAGACGTTAGTTATGTCAGCACCAGAGTATCCGTCCAGCAGTTCTGCAATCTTGTCGAGGTCCACATCTTTGGTCAGTTCAATTTCTTTCAGACTGATGTCCAACAACTTCCTCCGTCCTTCGGCTGAAACAAATAAGATAGCCTCATTTCAAATACATGCATGCAGCAATAAAAAATCTAATAAATATATCAGATTTGACTTTTAATTAAAGTACATGCGAAAAAAACGAGTAGAGAAAGTAAATGAACCATTGGGTAGTGGGATGTAGATCCTCTTCTCCAACCTCCTTCTCAAAGCCTCATCAATGTCCCATGGGAAGTTTGTAGCTGCAAGTACCATGACAATTTTCGTGGGGTCCTCATCCAATCCTGTTGCCCCCGTCACTCCTGTTTGCAGTTCATTTTTAAAACATTTCACACTTATCTAAATGATGGTACAAGTTTAGAAGAATAAGCAAGTAAAAATCAGGACAAGTTTTATCAGAATTAAGTCTAAAAAACGTTGCAACCAACCATCCATCTGAATGAGGAGCTCTGTTTTGACTCTGCGACTAGCTTCATGTTCGTTGTCGGCACCTCTCCTGCCACATATCGAATCAATTTCATCAAAGAATATGGTGCTCGGGGCATAGAAACGAGCCTGTTACGTTCATACATCATTGCAGTTCAGATTTATGCATACATTTTGTAGTTTTTATTAATGAATCTATTTCAGATTGCAAAAAAATTCTTCTTCAGTATTGAATTAAATATAAATTATCATTTTTTAGCCACTATCAACAAACCAAAATAAAAATTTTATAGGAACTCTTAAAAATGGAAACATCGTTCAACAAGTAAATGAAAAATGTAAATAGTAACAAACCATTTCGAAAAGAAGCCTGACAAGTTTCTCAGACTCCCCGTGATACTTTGAAGTCAGGCCAGACGCCGACACGTTGAAGAATGTTGTACCACATTCAGTGGCGACTGCTTTTGCTAGCAAGGTTTTACCAGTGCCAGGTGGCCCAACCATCATGACACCCTGACAAAAGTTGACAAAATAAATAAATAAATAGAAGTTATGCGATCAATCTATTTTCATTTGTATTGTCATTTTTGAGACATTATGACATAATTTATTAAAGCACGTGAAGTTTAAAAAAATACAAATTATTAAAAATTTAAAGACCTTCCAAGGCCTTCTGATTCCTTTGAAGAAGTCTGGAACCAATAGAGGCATAACAACAGCTTCTTGTAGCAGTCGCTTGGCCTCTGTTAAATCAGCAATGTCGTCCCTACAAAAAATATATTGAGTTACTGAACACATGTGAATGATATAATCAAACACACTACATAATAATATTTGATGAGAAAATCAAATTAAAAAAAACAAAATTGTATGTATTGATACTAATCAATTTTAAACTAATCAAAACAAGTGCAAAGTGTCAACCAGTAAACTTTTGGATTTCTTTGCACAATATCTCGTTCCAAATTGGCCACCAAATCTTTATCATACCCAGAGGGGTTGAACTTATCAGGGTCTTCATCTGCTTTACTCTAATTAGAAAAAATAAAATAAAACAAGCATCAGTAAAAAATAATGAAACGCAAAATATCATTAAGCTTATTCAAAATAATACTGAATAAATACAGATGAAAAATTGTTAGAGATACCTTTGCAGCAGCCTTGCTACCTTTGGCAGCATAACCACCACCGACAGCACCACCAGCAGCAGCAGGTTTCTTGCCAGGGCCACCCGCACATGCACCCCCGAGATCACTTGGAACACTCTGCCGGGACCTTCCACCACGACTTGGAGGTTCAAAGCCTCTTCGAACTGGAGTTTTACCTCTGGCATTTGCCCCAAATCTATAAAGTGCGTGTTACAGGAAATGTTAAAATTAGAATCACTGAATCGACTTTTAAGGCACTCACAGATAAAAATAACATAAAATAAACATCATTTAAAGTGTCAGACACGTGCACTGCACACAAATCATTACACACGTTTCAATAGCATGTTTGAGAGAAAAATCTATTTCTTCAATACTGCTTTGGATGTTTTCATGTGAAATGTCATGATAAAAAATTATATGAAATGGCATGATGATGATGATGATGATGATGATGATGAAAAGGATTTTATAAAAAAAATTGTTTTTATTTCAGAAATGTGTTATACCATGATAACACGTATACCATGATAAAAATAATTATAGGAGTATTATGATGTTGATGACATTTTAATAAGTTTGAAAATGCTATTAATGTTAACAGACTTATGGGATTATATATTGGTTAAAACATTTTGGTATTAAAAAACAATGAGGAAAACTTGATACTTGTTTTCGACTGGAGTCGGTGGTGGCCACACGTCGGGGTCCCTGGTAGGTTCCTCAAAGGTAGGGTAGCATTCATTTTTTGAAGTTAATGGCGCATTCTTGCAAGCCACCAATGTGTTGCTTATGTCTTTCACAGATTCTAGTTCTACTGCTATTTCTTGTCGAATCTTTTAAATGGAGTAGAAAATTATTTTTAAATAATGTTTAAACAAATGTTTAAACATGAATAAAAAGAATAAATGAGTAATTAAATATCCTTAATTAAAACTAATATAAGTGGCAATGTTAGAAAAAGTTGGAATATTTGTCTGAAATGTTTTTGGCAATGTAAGTAACCCCAGTTTTTAAGTATTTCACCTGGTTCTTTGTCACACTAACTAAACTAAGCAATTCAACATTTAAATCAAGTATTACCACTATCAAAGAAGAAAAAAAGTCCTAAAATAATTCTTGCTAAACCAAAATAATAATAAACATATAATGTTAATTATATATTAATTAATGATAAATGAAAGTTTATATACCATTACTGTACATAACATTGCATACAAAACTATTACATTGAGCTCCTATTCCTAACTCTGACAGTCATGTTCCATAGACTTTACTTTTAATTTGAATAATATTATAATTATATTAATATTTTAATATTATAATTATATTAACATCTTTCTCACTCAATATAGAAAAAAAAAAATATATATATATATATATATATATATATATATATGTGTGTGTGTATGTATGTATACGTAGACTATAGTGGGGATTGAATCAAGAAAATGAAACTGTTTTAAACACATACATAGACCCAGTTCTCCGAGGTAGAACATTTTATAAACACATAGCCAGGTAATTTAATTAATTAAATGATAAATTTAATTAAATTAATAAATTATTAATTTTTAAAATGATTTCATTTTATTTTATTTATTAATCATTTACTTTTTTTAACTTTTTAACATCTTTCAACAAACAAGTATCATTTGTGATTGTAATTGTATTATTGTAACCAACAAAACCTTACTCACTTTTTGCCATTTAGATTTTAGACTGGCATCGGTGAGTGTTGAGATATACTTCTGGAGCTGACACAAAACTGTTTGGTAGTAGACCTGGGCTGACTCATAGTTGCCCAGCAGTGCTGATTCCCTGGACATCTTCACATTCTCGCAAATTTCGTTCAAAGACATTTTGCCTCGAAAGACGACGGGGTGAGAAGTCAAAAAATTAGTTTTTTGGTAATTACCTATTCAATCTGTTTTAATTCAATTCATTTAATGAAATTGTACACTCGTATTATCAATCACCAAGGAACAAAGCAGCAACACAACATCAACAACAACACAGCACTAAAAATAAAAGGCAACTCTAATTAAAAAGGGGGAAGATATTAATTTAATTATTCCATACATTCCATATTTGTTATATATTATAGCATGTGTTTGTTAACAAGATGTCCGTGTGTTGTGAGTAATTTAAAACGTTGAAACGTTGTTGGGATTGCAAAAATCGATAAATAAAGGTGAGATCGTCGTATGACCGCTGGACCATATTCAAGGTAGACAACACGCTGTATTCAAAAATAGAATTTCAATTTTCTTTGATGATCATATGATCTGATATTCTATATACTTGGATCTGACCACTTATTTAATGGCAATTTTAATGTATAATTCACGTTATTTAAAATGTAATCCAACATCAGTTGCTACATTTATAGCTACATAGTCACCTCTGATTTTGTTTGATGTTCTAGATAAAGAGGCTGATTTTGCCATAATTTGCTTAGCTTTATTTTACTTTTAATTAGTTGTTTAACTTGTAGATCAAGTTCTGACCATCATCAGGTTTTTCTTTACTAAATTGAACAGTAATCAATACCATGACTGATGATTTTATAGATAAAAACAAAATAAGTGCTTCCATATAATTGCCTTATTAAGCTTAATTACGAAAATATGCAACCACCTTTTTTTATGGAGTAACAATGTCAATTATAACATTTAAAAAGAAAACTCGTGTGACGAAAACTAAAAGAAGAGCAGCATAGGACGATTCCAGCCTAAATTTGCATGCAGAGCATTACGTTACAACATTTTGGATCCTGAATCATCTTCACGCTCATCAGTACATTTATGTTTAAAAGTTAATCTAGGTGAGTGTCTGTCATTTCATAATTTCAATTTCGGCAATTTGAAATTAAGATTAGGTCATGAAATTAAAATTAACATAAAGTCATAAAAGTACTCGTTTTCTGCTGCCATTTTGTTGACGGTTTAATTAGTTTTGCAAATTTGTTCATGTTAAAAAAATCTACAAAAGAAATTGTAGAAGTCAAATCTAAGAATTATTAATTATAAGAATATCAAATAAAAAAAAGCATTCAAACAAAATTCAAATAAAAAGCAAGAGACAAAAAAGTAAAAAGAACTTTTTCTCATTTTTTTTTATAACAAATAAAAAAATTGTTATGTATATGTAATATTTTTTATTTAGTTATTTTTGGACATAGCTATTTTATTTTTTTTTATAATTTTATATGATTGATTATTTTACTACAAATAAAAAAAATCTTCTTTCTTTTATATTTAACAGTACTTGTTATTTTGCCAACTAATAGAAAACAGATTTAATCTTCATTCTTTACTCTTCACTGCATTAGAAGCCTCAGTCATGTATTTTTTAATTTATGTTGTCTTTTTGTAAATTTTTTATCAATTTGTTTATTTTATTCATAATCAGTTAAATTAAAAAATCCATAATTTTTTTTTTAAATTGGGTAAAACAAGCAAATCTGCACTTACCTAAAAAACATTGTTTAGTGTAGAATAAAGATAAAATAAAGAAAATTAATAAGTTTAGTTAGGATATTAATGATTTATATATTTTTTCATGTTTTTATGTTGCTAGTTTATAATTTTATAGACAAAATGATGGAAAACGATAATGAGAGTGAATCATCGGCTAAGAGATGCAGAGTAGATGGTGATGACAACTTCTTCAATCATTTGTTGAATAATTTCAAATTGGTGTCGGTTCTGAATGAAGATGCCCAACAGAAGACATTATATTTGCATGGGAGGTGTGCAGATGAGGAAGATGGTTAGTTGGATTTTTAAATGATTCTGAATTCTTGTCAATAAATTTTCAGGTCATTTCGTTATTAGATTTTGAAAATAATATAGTCACTTTAATATATATGAATATAATATACATATATTTTTAAAATTTTCTCAATGTTTTAATTAGTTTTAATATGATATATTTTTTGCAAATGTACTACAGAAAACGTTGTTGTTATACTGGAAAGAACTCCACTGACAGAAGATCTGGTGGACGATATAATGTCACCTGCAACAGATTATTCAATTGAAATGAAGAATGATATCTACACCTCACTTCGATTGTTTCCCAAAGTTTCAGCTGGAGGTAAGCCTGATCTTCCAATCCAACTTTCAAATGTTATCCTAAATGCTTAATTTATTATTATCAACGGGAATCAAATTTAAACTGTTCACTTTTTATTTCACATAGACACTTAACAAATAAACAACTTTAAATAATTAACATTTATGTATTCCACAACTTCATTATAAAACATGAAATGTAACGTGATAATAGTTTTGTGCATCACAACACATCACAACACAACACAGCATCACGTCTTAATTAAAACCATCTTGCTCATCGTTTGTTGTAACATCATCAACATACACACACACACACACACATACACTATACAAACAAACAAATCAGCATTGACTTTGAGATACACACATGCACACGCCACACACACACACACACAGACACACACTAACACACACACTATACAAACAAACAAACAAATCAGCATTGACTTTGAAATACACACGCCACACACACACACACATACACACACACACACACTGTACAAACAAACAAGCCAAACAAACAACGTTCAAGCTTTGAAGTCGACAGTCATCCATCCAGCCACAGAGAAGCATATAAACAAATACAAACAGCATGCAGTGTTCTGTGTCAGGGAGACAGCATCTGATTATAACAACATCACTCTTCCATACATCACTTCATCCTCTTTCAGCTTGCAGGTTTATCACATTTATCGGCTTCATCATCACATTTATCATCCTTATAATCAAGTTTGTCTTTTATCACCATAAGGTTTGCTATCACATTAATCTATCTACTTGTGCTGTTTGTAATCGTTGTGTGTTTTTTCCATTTTATTATTAAAACCTAAAATGCCACCTGTCTGCCATTCGTTTGCTACCTTTGTTTTTCACAAATTTTTTCGTGGAATTAATAATTTTGAAAATGTCTGCCTATCATCAATAGTAGTAATTATATTTATAATAATAATAATAATAATTATTATTATTATTATTATTATCATAGCTATTGTCATTGTTGATTTTTTGTTGTTTCTTGTAAATTGCACCACATTTCACTGTAGATGCTCTTAGTGTTCTTATGATATAAACTTCTGTAGTTTCTGCAAAACATAAAAATCTATTTTATAAAAATTGCACTGTTCAGTTAATGACTGTGTTGCACAATTAAAAGTTGGGCACCAACAACCTTAGAAATAGTTTTAAAATATCTTAGGCAAATGATTATGCCAGTCAGTTTAAAACGTTGAGATCTGTAATAACAGAAGTTAATGAACATTGCGTTCAATGTATGAGAGTTTGCATGAGAATTACAAACATCGGTTAATGTAAAATTTGGTCATTTTTGAATTTACAATCATCAGTGGCTGTATAATCTCCTGGCCAAGAAAGCTGAGGTGGATAGAATTGTGTATGAAGATGACGATCAAGTTAACGGTTTGGTTGATCATTCATTTTTGTTTCTTAAATTTGTTTAACATGTTTTTTACAATCTTGGCAAACATCTATGAAACTTTTTAAAGCAAAAACAAGGCAGAATAAGAAATAATTAGGTTATGATAACAACCCATGTTGGCAGGCTTCATGTTGGTGCCAGATTTGAAATGGGACTGCAAGCAGACGTCCAACCTCTACCTGTGCGCCGTCATTCACAGGCGAGACATCAAGTCCATCAGAGACTTGAGGGGAGAGCACGTCCAACTTCTCGAAAACATCAGAGATAAGGGAAAGGTATTTCGTCCCGTTTGATTTTAACAAATCTATTGAAACTTCATGAAACGTTCAGTTGGTTTATGTCACACACACACACACACACACACACACACACACACACACACGCGCGCGCGCGCGCACACCTAATTTGTGATTCAATATTTTTGCATCACTACACTACACGCCTTCCTAATGGCTAATTAAATAATGTAGAAGTCAACATTTAACATTATTGAATGCTACTTTTATACCATACAGCAATGAATTTACCATTGTTTGAATAATTGAATTGGGAGTTCCATTTATTAATAATAATTTTAAAGAATGTATCAATATGACTTTTATCTTACTCGATAGTATTTTACAAATGAAAAAAGTTGTAAGATTAACATGAAGAAATAATTACTAGCAAGCTATCAGGGAGAAGTACCAATTCAATGTTCACAAACTGCGGATCTACTTCCACTACCAGCCGTCCTATTACCACCTCCATGTTCACTTTGCAAATGTTTCCTATAATTCGCCCAGCTGCACCCTTGGTTAATTATTATCTTTCATTCATTTCTTTTTATTGTTTATATCTGATGGTTTGTACCTATTCATCCTTATTACGCTTCCGAGTTGTGTGATTTTTCCAAGATCCACAAGTCTATTTGTTGTAAGATACCATGAATTGTTAGGTATCTAATGTCTGATGAGATATATAACAATAAGATGTGATCTCTTGATGTCTTGGATGCACATCTGTCAAATGAAATCATGTTTAAAAACGCCTTTAATGTCACTCAATTGATAATTTCGGTCACTAGTCTTATAGTTAATGTTATTTATATTGCCAATTTGTTTGTGTTGTCTTAAAGTTTTTTCATGTTTTATTTTGTTACAGTGTTATTGGGTTTATAGTTTTGTTGACTCATTTTAATATCATTCTCATCAATTTAACAGGAAAAGCTCATGCCATCGATGATGTAATTGATAATTTAAAAATGGATTCAGATTATTACTCGAAATGCTCTCTGACATACATATTGAAAGAAAATGACCCTTTACTGGAGAAGTTCAAAGAAGCTGGCAGGTGTTTCGATTGAAATTGGGATGCTAACATTCCAGTATTAAAATTGGAATTTAATGTTAACACAAGCAATTTTCAATCATCAATCATTGAACTATTTTTAGAACAAGTTATTAATTATGTAGTTTTATATTTTATAGTCATCGGTATCACATTTACATTGAATAAGATCTCTTTTTTGAATATTTTACTAATTATGCGTTACTAAAAAAATGTATTCAAGAATTCATACTTGAAACTCCATTCACGGCATTTGTTGGAAATATGTCAGGCCATCACGTTAACTAACCAATGTCCTGACCCCTTTAAAAATAAACGTTAGTGTCACGGCTTGTATATAAACTGGGGTATAGTCTTATATATAGAATATATATACTGTATCGAATGCATATATGCCCTATATATATATGGGTTGGGTATAGCTTTTGAATATTGAGCTGAAGAAATCAGTCATACATTAGAAATTGTCTTGTAAAATTGTAATTTTAAAAGTATCGCGTGGATTTGATTCAAGCGCTCTGTTGGTGTGACGACATAGTACATGTTAAATTAACCGAGCTGATCTCGGGGTGATGATAAATGTAAAGAACACCTATTCAAATGATTATTTGCTGCTAGAATGCTTTGGAAAGAGTTATAAGAACTGGTTTTTTGACGATAAGAATAATAAACGGTTTTATTAACTATAAATATTAATAAATAAATGAAGACCAGCCGAGCTTGTTGTGGTTTTTCAACAGTGATTACATATATGATAGCAGCAGTATTATAAATTAATTGGATGAATGTTTAGATAGCTTGGCGGAAAATTAAACAATTCTGTTGCTTACAAAAAGCTTGGTTGGCAGATTTTTATAACAACGTCCTACCTCGGGAGAACTGGGTCTCTGGACGCTAAACGAAGATTGATTGATTGATTGATGTTGAACATCTCATTTTTTAGCACGTAATGAAGTTAACTAGTAACCTAAGCAAAAGTTTTGAGTTTTAATAATTATTTCAAAAACCTTTTAAAAACTGGGAAATTTTGTCTAGAGTCGAAAAGGAAGAAACAAGAAGATGTTACACTTGTTTTTCATGTAGTTCAATAGGTGGATAAGTACGAAATGTTAAACGTTTCAAATATTAAATTAAAATATTAAAAATATATTTATAAATATATTTTTATTTTTTATATATTTTAAATATGTTAAAATATTATTACAGGTTTTATATAATATATAGCGTTAACCCGTTAAAACCTTATACCTTTAACCCTATTAAAAACTGGTAGCAGTAAATAATAGAAAGGATTATAGGATAAACTATATAACAAATATAAATTATATAAAACATTATTATATAATAAATTATATCTTAGTTTGTATAAACATTCAGAATACGTTATCATGAACCGAAACCATTCAATTGTCGTTTAGAAAGTTAGAAACGGCTATTTTAGATCATATTTTAAATTGAACTAACACGTTAATTTACAAGTTCTAAAAGTCTGCTAATTGCACGTTTATAAGTATTGAAATGGATTTATAAGCAGGAAGCATCATAATAGTGAAACAATGTAGAAAAATATTGAATGGTCGATCGTTTTTTACTTGAAGATTATCTCTTGTTGATCCATTCAATAAAATCATCGACCGCACCGTTCGGCTCAGTGAACAGCTGGTGGTATCCGTCTTCATATTTCTGCTCAATTAATCAGTAATGTTATCCAGTCAACAACTAATTCGATTTAATAAAAGTTCAAGTGTCTAAGTTATATTATTAAACAATGGCCTCGAACTTCTTTGCCGCATGCATGTCTAAGTTTTCTTTCAGAAATTATTTAAACAGCTTTTCTACTTTATTTTTTAACAGATTGTGAGAGATTTTTTTTCCTATTTAATTTCATTGCTGAAAAAAAAGGTTGGCAAATTATGCAAACTTTGAAAGTTTTATCTTCAGAAGAAGCAGTTTCAAAAAACATTTGCGACCCCTCGATGCTGCATATCTTGTCACTGGTCCCGTGCATTAGGAGGAAGGCAATTTTTACTTCCTTCATTCTGCTGTTGATCTCACCGCATGCCTTCATCGAACATTTCATCAACCTGGACGATGGACAAACAATATTTCGTGAAGATATTACAAGACGATCGTCCAAAAACTTTTCCATCCATGTTAAGGAAAATTGAGCGTGTTTCTTAAATTGCAAAAATCTTACCCACCCAGCTGTAAGTTTTCCAGTCCAAATCAAGTCATCTTTTTTGTATTTTTCAATCTAGTTAAAATATATATCAGTTTGACCTATTATTATTATACAATTATGCACCGACACACACATCACACATATTTTTTTATCTATTTATTTATTCATCCTTTAATTTTAATGTTAATTCTTATTTTTGAAATTTGATTTTTTATTAAAATGCAGAAGTAAAAATCTTGCCAACTTCCCCCTTGTCTTTCACAATGTCCTCGACATTGATGTACACGACGTGTGCTCGCGGATAAACAACGGATACCAGCTGATACCAAAGCATCTGGTGTTTGTTGCAAAATGAAACAAATGAAACTAGTTTTTTAGAAGAAGCAGCATTTGGACAGTCAAAAATTATACACCATGTTAAAGTTACATTTCTATTCGTGTTACATGTTCCCAGGTCTTATTAAAACAATGATAGTACGTATGGATCTAGATAAGCTTGAATTTACTTTAATAATACAGTTAAATTTTAAATTGTTTTCTTCTCAAAACGACTATTTTACAAATGAATTAAAACCAAACCTACTTATAAGTGCTGGCATAAATTACTTTGAGTTGATGTTGAACTTTGTATTGATAAAGATTTTTTTATTACATAATACAATATCGCAACGTATTGTATATATTGGGCCATTCAAATTGATGGTGCTTATGAACGCGCAAAAAAAGCAAAGAAGAGAAAATATAAAAAGTTTGTTAAAGGGAAAGTAGATTTTTGAAAATTTATGAAAATTATTCGCCGGTAGTTCATTGCGTCAAATGCTTACAATAATATACATTGCAATGTCTACATATATAATAATTATTATATATTAATGATTGATATATAAAAAGTTTATAAACTCCGACCACCGTCAATATGGGAGCAAAATTTGTGAGGATGATAGCTGGGGCGATTAAGACGATCCCACTGATGAGCTGAGGAATTCTCAGTGCCGTCAGAATGGTCATCGACCCTCCCTTGGTGAGAATATTTTTGAATTATTTTGACTTGTCTGAAGTATTAAACTGATGGATTAACTATTTGTTTGTAAGGTTTGTCGATCTACCAAACAAATGTTATTAATGTGTTATTGGTTAAATGATGCTCAAAACAAATGATTAAATAATAAGAAAATAAAAAATATGAAAGTACATAAGTGCAAAACATCAAACACCAAGCCAATAGATTACTGCGTGGATATATATGATATATATGTTATATCCATTGGTTAATGTTTGAATGTATTGAATGTTACGCGAAAAATTGACCTTTTAAGTTTGATCATGCCATATTTCGTACTAGTTAAATAGTTGATTGAAGATTAAAACATTTAAACTTTGCCAATGAATTACTTACTTTATGTTGAGTTAAACAGTTTTTGTTAAAAAAAAGCTTCAAAATGCATTTGATGTGTGGAGTAAAGATTTTCAAAAAATTTACAAAGATCATTTACATTTATACCTTCACTAAGGTTATTCATTATTCATTCGAAATTATTCATTTATTACATTTAACAAAAATAACATGTAAATTTGATACAGTACAACTTTTAGTTTTAGCTTAATTATGCCAACAAAATTTGGATAATGAATAAGCTCAAACGGTTGAAGTACCAAGTCTCGGCTTATTCTTATAGCGCAACAACCTAGTTCAATTCCCATCTGTCCGAAACTCCAAACCATCATAAGCTTTGTGCATAAGTACAAACGCGAAAGACATGTGGTGCGAATATACAGTCAGCCATTGTTACACACGTTTAATTGCATGTAGGCGATATGTAAGAGTAACAGGAAAGGGCCATTGAACGAACCATGGAGTATCCTATGATGAAGCAGGGAATGTCACTGTACTCCTTCTTGATTTTCTCAATGTGGTCAATGATGTCATCGACAAAAATGTTAAAGTCTTCAATGTACACTCGTTGGCCCTCACTTTTACCGTGTCCAGCTGTATTAATTATTGCAGATTTTAGGCGTGACTACATTTTTGCAATTCAAGCCGTTCAATTGAAATTAAAATAACATGATAAATAAACATAACATCCAATCAATCAATCAATCAATTAGTTTATAAAGCGCTATTTCCGCGATGTTCAACAGCGCTCCTCAATGAATTTTGAAAACAGATGGGTCTTGAGATCCGCTCTAAACTTCGCAAGTGATGGAGAAGTAGTCAGAGAAGTAAGTAGAGAGTTCCAGAGAAAGGGACCAGAAAAAGCAAAAGCAGATTTGGCAAAAGAGTTTTTAACGCGAGTTAAGAAAAAGCGAGAACAAGAAGACGATCGTAAACCGGGGCATTTAGGTTCAATTAATATATCTGATAAATACTTAGGAAATAATTTAGATTGAGACTTATACATGATGTGCAAATTTTAAAAATTATTCTATATTTTATAGGTAACCAGTGCATAAGAACAAGATATGGAGATATATGAGAAAAGAAAGGGGCACGAGCAACTAGACGAGCAGCAGAGTTAAAAGCTTTACTTAAAGGATAGAGTATAAAGTCAGGAATACCATAGTAGAGCGAGTTACAATAATCAATCCTAGATAAGACTAACGAAGTAACAAGAAGGAGAAAAGTAGGATCATCAAGAAAAGGCAAAAGTTTTTTTATTCTACGTAGATGAAAGTAAGAGCTTCTAGCAACACTATTAATCTGAGAAGAGAGAGACATAGTAGAATCAAAGTTAAAACCTAGACTCCGAAACTTATGAGAGACATCAAGAGTTTTAGAATCAGGTAAGATAATAGGAGGAATAGTAATAGAGTGTTTAGATTTATTGAAACAAATTAATTCAAACTTAGAAGGATTTAGTTTAAGACACATAGAGTCAGACCAGGCGATAATTGAAGAAAGACATAGAGATAGATTATGAAGAACACTATTGAGATTAGATGGAGGAAAACAAGTATAAATGTAACATAGAATTCTACCGTGATCATGAGCAAATACGAAATTGTTGTTTTGAGCCAGTTTGATAGCGATCTCATCAAATGTTTGGCAGTGCTCTGACGCTCCATGTGCTATGAACACTAAATGCCTGCAGGCAACATTTGAAATTATTTACAATTTATTACCTTTATAATTAAATAAACAAAACAACGGTGAAAATACTCATATAATTGAAACATAAGACATTATCCAATGTTAAACAACACAGCCTCATTTATTACATACTATTAACTACTAAACAAAACCACTAAATTTAATTTCAACGTTTGTTTATTGATTTGTAAACAGTGTTATTTAATTTAATTTTGAAAATCAACTGATTCCTGAAAAATTGAAAATAAAATCATGAATATTAATGGCAGAGATCAGAGGTATCAAAAACTAAAGTTACAAAATCTCATGTTGCAAGTGCAAGTCTGAAGTAATGTTTTATAAAATATAAATCTTATGACGAGAGTTAAATATAAAAAAAATGCAATCATATGAAATTTCAAAGAATTGTGAGTTGAAATAAATAAATGAAACCTTCGTAAACTCATTAAAATTTGATAATATTAATAAAATGTACTTCGGTTTCTCTTCGTTCTTCTGAACAGGCTTCCAATACTTGCAGAAAAGTTTGTGACCATGCCTGCTCTGAATAAAATCATCCTTCACATCGATATTCATTGTACTTGGTAGTTGACCCGTTTAGTAACAGTCGCTGACCTGTTTGGTAGCTGACCTTTTTAGTAGCTGATCTATTTGGTAGCTGACTTGTTTGGTAGCTGACTTGTTCGATAGTTGACTTGTTAGACGGAAAAACTGATAACAGCTCGAACTATGTAGTTTGTTATAAAACTCCGTTAAAAACAAAAGCAACGAAATTGAAAATGGCGAAATAGAAATAGCATTTAAGTAGCATAAATAGACAGACGTTTATATTGATGTAAGTTATGATAAATTATGATAATAATATAGCACACAAGTGCGCTCTCATTCACTCACATACACAAACTAACACACACACACAAATATATACTCACACACTCACGAACACACAACACAGATACAAACATATATAAACACAGCACATACATTCGTTAGATGAATAAATAATTTGATTCTCATGTTAGTAAGATTTATTTTTGAAATTCCACAGACGAAGACAAAGAGCTCATCCGACATACACATATCCAACTATGCATGCATACATGATGATATTAATTATATAGATATTATACTTCAAAACATTAATACAGGCAAGCTTACAACAACCACAACATAACGTCATACATATCTACACGTTCTTGTGCGAAAGACACTTAAAAACACTAGCTGCATAATAACAGCTGAATAGATGCGATAAACTTATCGAGCTATGTGTACATTATACAAATAATTTTCGTCTATTTGCCCATCAATTAAACGACACAACATCATTTTGACCATCTGTTAACCATTTCACTGAAGACAAGAATCCCTTTTTATATCAATGAATCATCTAACTTGTGATCTCATGATGTCCTAGATGTACAATGCCTCAGATGCAGTCATATTTTAAAACGCCTAATAGTTTCACTTTTAAATTTTGATAAAAACTTTTAAATAATATTTATCACTTGAAAAAATGTTGATGTATTTTTTCTTCTTTCTCGTATTTATACGTACACAGTATACAAACTGATAGTGACCAGTGGCAAATGTAGGCATTTTCAGAATCCGACATTGTTATATTGAGAGCGTTTAAAATGTTTTGTTTTTTCTTGTTGGCGAAACATTAAACAATTCTGTTGCTTACAAAAAGCTTGGTTGGCAGATTTTATAATTGGTAACAACGATGACCATGTTGAACATCTCACTTTTTAGCGCGTAATGAAGTTGATTAGTAATCAAGCAAAAGTTGTGAGTTTTAATAATTATTTCAAGAACCTTTTAAAAACTGGGAAATTTTGTCTAGAGTCGAAAAGAAAGAAACAAGAAGATGTTACACTTGTTTTTTATGGATAAGTACGTAATGTTAAACGTTTCAAAAATTAAATTAAAATATTAAAAATATATTTTATAAATACATTTATATATATATTTAAAATGTTAAAATATTATTAAAATAGTTTATTCAGAAAGTTAACCCTTTAAAACCTTATACCTTTTACTCTATTAAAAACTGGTAGTAGTAAATAATAAAAAGGATTATAGGATAAACTATATAACAAATATAAATTATATAAAAAATTAATTTTAAAATAAATTAAATCTTAGTTCGTATTAACATTCAGAATACGTTACCATGAACCGAAACCATTCAATTGTTGCTTAGAAAAGTTTAAACGGCTATTTTAGATCATATTTTAAATTGAACTAACACGTTAATTTACAAATTCTAAAAGTCTGCTAATTGCACATTGATAAGTATTGAAATGGATTTATAAGCAGGAAGCATCATAATAGTGAAACAATGTAGAAAAATATTGAATGGTCGATCGTTTATGAATATTATCTCTTGTTGATCCATTCAATAAAATCATCGACCGCACCGTTCGGCTCAGTGAACAGCTGGTGGTATCCGTCTTCATATTTCTGCTCAATTAATCAGTAATGTTATCCAGTCAACAACTAATTCGATTTAATAAAAGTTCAAGTATCTAAGTTATATTATTAAACAATTGCCTCGAACTTCTTTGTCGCATGCATGTCTAAGTTTTCTTTCAGAAATTATTTAAACAGCTTTTCTGCTTTATTTTTTAACATATAACAGATTGTGAGAGATTATTTTTCTATTTAATTTCATTGCTGAAAAAAAAGGTTGGCAAATTATGCAAACTTTGAAAGTTTTATCTTCAGAAGAAGCAGTTTCAAAAAACATTTGCGACCCCTCGATGCTGCATATCTTGTCACTGGTCCCGTGCATTAGGAGGAAGGCAATTTTCACTTCCTTCATTCTGCTGTTGATCTCACCGCATGCCTTAGCCACACATTTCATCAACCTGAACGATAGACAAACAATATTTCGAGACGATATTATAAGACGATCGTCCAAAAACTTTTCCATCCATATTACGAAATTCTGGTGTGTTTCTTAAATTGCAAAAATCTTACCCACCCAGCTGTAAGTTTTCCAGTCCAAATCAAGTCATCTTTTTTGTATTTTTCAATCTAGTTAAAATAAACATAAGTTACATAAGTTTGATTTATTGTTATTTATACAATTATCCACAGACACACACATATCACTCATTTTTTTTATCTATTTTTTATCAATTTTTCATTTTGTTTGGGTATTTATCTAAAATATTTTGCTAAATTTCATTTCTGATATTTTTTGTATTAAAATGCAACAAAATGTAATGTGCAGAAGTGAAAATCTTGCCGACTTCCTCCTCGTCTTTCACCATGTCTTCCGGTTTGATGTCCACGACATACGCTTGCGGATATACAACGGATACCAGCTGATACCAAAGCATCTGATGTTTGTTGCAAAATGAAATAAATGAAAATTTAAATCGATGAAAATTATTCGCCGACAGCTCTGTGGGTCAAATGCTTACAACCACATACAATTTCATTGCAATGTAAATATATAATAATAATTTATATATAAAAAGTTTATAAATTCCAACAACCGTTAACTTGGGAGCAAAATTGTTGATGATGATAGCTGGGGCGATTAAGACGATCCCGCTGATGAGCTGAGGAATTCTCAGTGTCGTCAGAATGGTCATCGACCCTCCCTTGGTGAGAATATTTTTGAACTATTTTGACTTGTCTGAAGTATTAAACTGATGGATTAACTATTTGTTTGTAAGGTTTGTCGATCTACCAAACAAATGTTATTAATGTGTTATTGGTTAATTGATGCTCAAAACAAATGATTAAAAAATAGTATACACCAAATAAAAAATATGAAAATACATAAATGCAAAAACCAAACACCAAGCCAATAGGTTAATGTTTAAATGTATTGAATTCAATTCAATTCAATTGAGTTCAATTCCCATCTGTCCGAAACTCCAAACCATCATAAGCTTTGTGCATAAGTACAAACGCGTAAGACATGTGGTGCGAATATACAGTCAGCCATTGTTACACACGTTTAATTGCGTGTAGGCGATATGTAAGAGTAACAGGAAAGAGCCATTGAACGAACCATGGAGTATCCTATGATGAAGCAGGGAATGTCACTGTACTCCTTCTTGATTTTCTCAATGTGGTCAATGATGTCATCGACAAAAATGTTAAAGTCTTCAATGTACACTCGTTGGCCCTCACTTTTACCGTGTCCAGCTGTATTAATTATTGCAGATTTTAGGCGTGACTACATTTTTGCAATTCAAGCCGTTCAATTGAAATTAAAATAACATGACAGATTAACATAACATACAACTCTACCGTGATCATGAGCAAATACGAAATTGTTGTTTTGAGCCAGTTTGATTGCGATCTCATCAAATGTTTGGCAGTGCTCTGACGCTCCATGTGCTATGAACACTAAATGCCTGCAGGCAACATTTGAAATTATTTACAATTTATTACCTTTATAATTAAATAAACAAAACAACGGTGAAAATACTCATATAATCGAAACATAAGACATTAACCAATGTTAAACAACACAACCACGTTAACTACGAATAATTTACTACAAAACAATGAAATTTAATTTCAACGTTAATTTATTGATTTGTAGGCAGTGTGCTGTAATTTCATTTTAAGAATCAACTTATTAATGAAGAAATTGAAAAAAAAACATGAATATTTATGACAGAGATTAGAGATATCGAAAACTAAAGTTACGAAATCTCATGTTGCAAGTGCAAGTCTGAAGAAAAGTTTTATAAAATATAAATCTTATGTCGAGAGTTTAATATAAAAAAATGCAATAAAGTGAAATTTCAAAAAATAGTGGGTTGAAATGAATAAATGAATAAAACCTTTGCAGACTTATTAAAATCTGATAATATTAAAAAAAGTACTTCGGTTTCTCTTCGTTCTTCTGAAAAGGCTTCCAGTACTTGCAGAAAAGTTTGTGACCATGCCTGCTCTGAATAAAATCATCCTTCACATCGATATTCATTGTACTTGGTAGTTGACCTGTTTAGTAGCAGTCGCTGAGCTGTTTGGTAGCTGACCTTTTTAGTAGCTGATCTGTTTGGTAGCTGACTGGTTTGGTAGCTGACTTGTTCGATAGCTGACTTGTTAAACGGAAAAACTAAAAACAGCTCAAACTATAAAGTTTGTTATAAAACTCCGTTAAAAAGAAAATCAACTAAGAATAATGAAATACAAGTACAAATAGCATTCATGTAGCATAAATAAACAGACGTTTATATAGGTTAAGAGAGATTATGAGAATATTATAGCACACAAGTGCGCTCTCATACACTCACATACACAGACACAAACACACACAAATATTTACACACACACTCACATACACACAACACAAATATATATACGAATGTATGTATATTCGTCATAGAAATAATATGATTCTCATGTTGATATTTATTTTTTGAAATTGCACAGACAAAGACAAAGAGCTCATCCGACATATACATATCTGACTATGCATGCATACATGATGATATTAATTATATAGATATTATGCTGTATACTTTAAAACTTTAATACAGGCAAGTGTGCAACTACCACAACAAAACAAAAACTTCTTGTGCGAAAGACACTTTAAAACACTAGCCGCATAATAACAGCTGAATAGATGGGATAAACTTATCGAGCTATGTGTACATTATACAAACAATTATCGTCTATTTGCATATCAATTAATCGACATAATATCATTTTGACCATCTGCCATCTGTTAACCATTTCACTGAAGTCAAAATATCTTTATATCAATATCGGTATTTACACCAATGCACCATCTGACTTTTTTTTTATTGTAAAATGGTATAGAAACCACCTACATGATAAATTAATTTGAAACAAGATACTTTTTCCATTATCTAGCATTCAGTCTTTTTTTATTTTATTTTTCAGTTTTACACAAAAAATGTAAACTTCCGAATAGAAATTGAAAACAACAGTCGAATGACACCAAACTACAGACATATTACGTAAGCTAATGACAAATTTAATTAATTTCAATCGCCGTACTGACACCCAATCTGAATACCAAAACAAGTGCATGCCAGTTAGGCGTTTTAAACGATTAAAAGTAACAAAACACGACGAAATGAAAAAATCAATAAAAACTTTTGCGAAGCGGAACAGTGGTGTGATAGCACGGGATAAATAACAACACCTGGAAAGAACATAACACTTTCCACTGGTGAGTAGGAGCGTTCATGTAGCATAAATAAACAGACGTTTATATAGGTCAAGAGAGATTACGATGATGATGAAAACGACGATGATGATAATTTACTCATTCATTCAGCCAGCCCTAACGATTTGATGTTTGGAAAAAATTTGAAGGTTTCCAGGTTTCATTTACAAATCGAATCAAATATTATTTTAAATTAATAACTTATGAAATTTAAAAATAAGATCTCTGACTCTTCATGTAGAATAAATACTCTTCCAGAACGATAATAAGTTATTATAATTTTTATTTCAAAACATCCGATCAATGATTCCAATTGAAAAACAAATTAATGATTAATTCGTTGTTCATCTGTTGTTGATCCACTGAATGATGTCACTGATGACGTCTTCTCCTTCAGTGAACAACTGATGGTACCCTCCTTCGTATCTCTGAGGTGCGAGTATTTCTTTAATTCATATTCCACTTTTTATGTCAATCAACACTGATTTATTTCATTTCAACGTTATGACTATTAATCGATGCCGTCTAAAGGAAAACCACTTCGTGAAAAAATAAAGAAAATATATTTAAATTTTGTTCTTATCATTTTCTGAGCTCTACATGGGGATTATGTATTTTCTACATGTATTTCCTATAAGTATTTCCTATATGTCCTATATGTATTTCGTATAATTTTGCATGATCATTTTTCCACTTAGGCAGTTTTCACATATATATGTATATTTTTCCATTAATGTTTGTGGCTAGGAAACTATATCCTCCACATCCCGGTGTCCGTGGTAATAAAAAGTTTCTTTTTTTCTCTCTCTTTCTTTTTTCTTCGCAATTGTACAAATAGGCAGGTTTAAGCCGTAAGTTGAGCTTATTAAATACATAGGTAGGTGAGTTAATTTAATCAACTTAGGAAAGTTAAGACTCTACTCTTTCATTCCACTTTCCTATGTGTAGTTTTTCTTGTTTTATTTTTAACACAACAATCGAACACAATAAATAAATTCCACCCGACCAAAAATTATATAATTGCCATTAATATTTTAACTATATTATTTTTTCAAACTTAAAACAAATTTAATAAATTTTACTATAATATCGTTACGTCTAAATTAACGTTCGTTGAACATGAACAGTTGTTTTCATTAAATTATTAACACTACGATATCTTGAACCAAAAAATTTTATGAATCATACAGACCTTGAAAGTTTTATCTTCAGAGGAAGAAAGATCAAAAAACTTTTGCGATTCCTCAATGTTACACGCCACATCATTGCTTCCATGCATCAGGAGATAAGGACATTTTATTTCTTTCACCATGCTAGCCTCGAAGGCTTTCCTAGCACAATTCAAAAATCTGTAACGAAATAGTGATAATGTAATTTTCTCAAAATCCTCATTGACTTTTACATTCTGCTAATTTCATTCTTAGGTTCAAAATGTTACCTATTTTCTATTGATTATTGTTAACCGATTGTTTTTCATGCTTTCAACTTCTATATAAAAACTTTTTTGCAAATTTTTGCAACATTCAAGGAATTTTAGTTTTAACGAACAATTTTACGTTTGCAATCATTCTTTAAACTATACAAAAAATTTAGTTTACACAACAAATATAAAGTAAATAAAAAATGATTTTTCTTAGATTATAATCTACTTACTGCTTGAATTAATTTTATTATTGAACAAATTAATCTTACCTAGCTGTGAATTTACCTTTCCAAATCAATTCATCTTCTTTGTATTTCTTAAGCTGTTTGTTGGTGTACACAATTTTAAAATATTTATTAGTACCGTAGGTTTGAATTAACGTTCTACTAAACAACAAACTCTCTTGCGTTCTGCTTTTGATCTAAAATTACGCGTCATTTGAAAAAATTAAGTTTAGTTAATGAGAGAATGCAGCCGTCTAACAATACAATTTTGGCAAAAATTCAGATGTGGTTCGTTTAACAGGGTTCCACTTCATACGGTTGATATTATTACAGAAATGTATTGAAAGATCGGTCAACAAATCATTTTCAGTTTTAACAAACAAAAAAACACAAACACGAACAACTTACCTCTTCCGCATCTTTGATCATAAACTCAAAATCAAAATTAATAACATAAGCTCGGGGACAAATCGTTTTGTACAACAAGAGCTGAAACGTTTATATTGTTAACGATGAATATTATATGTGTCAATCATAATTAAAATAATAAATAATAAATTATTATACAAAATTTAAAAGAAAATCATTTTCCTCAAAAAATTAGAAACACGTGTCGGTTCGAAAGGTATTTAATGCATTTTCATCTAAGATTGTTGGCTTTTATGTGTCTGTTATGAACTTACGGCATATATTATTAACGCTTCAGCTTCACATGGGTTAACCACCTACTTATATATTTGTGTTTTGAAGATGAGACTTTCTAAGCAATGAAATGTGGTTAAAACATTGTATCAAATCAAGGTCAGACGAGTAGAATTATGGAATGATTTCTGTTTCTGTTTTCAGTACTGCAAATTTGGTTTCGGGGCTCTACATCTCTTACAGCTTTGTAAAAATTTTTAACAACATTTTTGTGAACACTTTTAATTTTTTAAATCTACGAAAATAATTTTGGTAGCAATTGCATGCATCGATATATTTTCAAAAGATTTATTATATTATAACCAGTCAATAACTCAAAGCTCTATTACCTTATATTTTGAGATGATTGAATTAACATTGAATGGTGGTGCAATCAGAACCATCCCTTTGATGACATCTGGAAACCTCAACGATGATAGGATGGCCATCGTTCCTCCCTTCGTAATTATTCGGCACTTAATTGAACAACTATTTTTTATCATATCAAATTATTTAACATTATCTCTTATCAAATCAGTTTATTTAATATTATCTCTCACAAAATCAATTTATTTAGTATTTATCAATCATTTATTTGTTAAATACAAACTCAATCAAGCAACAAATTAGATTAAATTTGACCCCAAAAGGGCAAAAAAAGAATATAAAAATTAAGTTTAGTTATACATTTTTGCCCTGTGAATTTAATAATAAATTGAAGCACATGGAGAATACGATATACAAGCAAGCAAACCAACCATGGAATATCCTAATATGAAGCATGGAACATCCTTGAAATCTTTTTTGACTCTTTCAATGTGGTTCATAACATCATCGAGGTAAATAGAAAAATCGTCAACCTGCATTCTGCGACCCTCGCTCCTGCCGTGTCCAACTTGTAAATAAATTTAAGTACAGACAGATTGGAAGAAATTATAAAAATTTCTTTGGCTAACAAATACAAAAAGTTATCTTATCAAAACTTAAGAATTACAGTTTAAACAAATTAACTATGATCGTGGGCAAACACGTAGTTGTTAAGTTGGGCGAGTTTGGTAGCAATTTCGTCGAAACATTGGCAGTGGTGGGCCGCGCCATGGGCTATAAACACCAAATGTCTGAGAAACATTTTTTTTCAAAATTGAGTTTTACTTTGTTTATTTATTTGAAAACTTACAGTAACATCAAAAATATTACTTCGGTGTTTCATTCAAATCGTTCAACGGTTTCCAATACTTTCAGAATAATTTATGACCATGCTCGCTTTGGACAACATCTTCTTTAACTTCAATGTCAATAATCATATTTTTCAACGAGAGTTGACAGGGTGGAGATAGCGGAACCAACTTC
>NW_008705459.1:4693823-4727500 GCF_000326865.2 Helobdella robusta | reverse complement strand
AACTTTTTTTCAATTCTTATTTGCCGCATAAATTCGGAAAATAAGTTTATTTTGAATTTTAATAAATTGGTGAGAAAAATCGAAAAAACGAACTACAAACATAT
Organism: Helobdella robusta; assembly: GCF_000326865.2. NCBI lineage: Eukaryota > Metazoa > Annelida > Clitellata > Rhynchobdellida > Glossiphoniidae > Helobdella > Helobdella robusta. The sequence goes on along the minus strand of NW_008705459.1, from coordinate 4,727,396 downwards.
TAACGCAAACATTCGGTAGAATTTACAATATATATATATATATATATATATATGTGTGTGTGTGTGTGTGTGTGTGTGTGTGTGTGTGTGTGTGTGTGTGTGTGTGTGTGTGTGTGTGTGTGTGTGTGTGTGTGTGTTGGTAATAGACCTTAATTTTTACAATATTCCATAAATTCTACCAAATGTTTGGCGTTAACTACAAACATATTAACGCCAAACATTCGGTAGAAATTATAGAATATTTAAATATATATATATATATATATATATATATATATATATATATTGATGTATTATTATTATATATATATATATATATATATTGAATTTTATATATATACATATATATATTCAGTATTGTAGGAATTCTAATGGCATTAATTCATTTAAAGTTTGTCTTTTCAATTTTCATTTCTAGAATTTTCTGGAAATAGTTCAATTTATTGAAAATAAAGTTATTATCCAAGTTCATCATGAAAATTTAATAAAACTGTTGTTATCCAAATTCCTCATATATATCTATAGTATGTATATATATATATATGTGTGTGTGTGTGTGTGTTTGTGTTTGTGTGTGTATATTTAATTATTTTCATATTTTAAGCAGAAAATATAAGACGTTTAGTGAATCATATGAATATTCTTACATAACACAGGACACGCCGTGGGGTTATGTTTTTTTCTCAAGCAGTCACGACATTATCATTTTCGCAAATGGAAAACAGATATATCTACACATACGTTCAAACACATGCACATACATTATACTTTATCAGAAATACGTGTACAGACACACGTAATTAAGTTTTTTTGGTTGTGGAGATCTAACAAAAACAACAGAGAACATAAAATTAATGATGAATCAGCCAGTCTAGTCTCAGGCTTCGAATAAAGTTCAAAAAAATTTTTAGAGTTGTTTTGAAGTTCCACAATCTCAATTTAACACAAAGCTTATTTAGAGGAAAGCATGATGCATTAACAGAGCCAAGCATCTTTTAATTTGATTTGATTATCCCAAAAATCTATAAAAATATTTTTTAAATAGAAAGTTTTTGAAACAGAATTAAAAATATAAACCGACTACAAAAATAAAAATATATCAACCATAAACGTTTCAATTTCTAAGTAGATGCATTTAGTTAATAATTTTCCTCATGATTCCAGATAATGTGGGAAAAACTGAGCCATAGACAATCGTTGAGTTATTCTTGTATATGTGGACCACTGACTTCTCCTCTACTTTTTCTTACCTGAAATAATAACAAATCACCCTTTTTAATTTCTAATCTAAAATAACGCCCCTGCACGCAAATATGCTTTATAATGACACTGTGTTTGAAACATTCAGCATGACTGTTCAGATTTTTGGCGCTTAACAATAGAAATGTTTTTAAAATAAAATTAATATGAACATGCATGCGTGTTTGTATGTGTATGTGTATATGTAGGTGTGCGTTAATAAATCTAAAAAAAACATAAATAATAAATTACCTGTTGGTTAGCTTGCTGTGGAAAATCAGATCATCATCTTTGTACTTTTTACGCTGTAAATCACATGTTATATATATATATATATATATATATATATATATATATATAATGTAATATAAAATGGGAGCAATAAATCTAAACAAACCAAACTCGAATTCTACTTAAAACTGAACTTGAACCCAAACCTTAGTTAGACCAACCGAACCAAAACTTTGAAACAGGTGGGTACAAACCGAGTTTATAAGTTTGTGTTGTGTAAATTTTGCAATTGGGACGTCTCTACAAAAAATGCACATCGCTGACTGTGCCAAACCAAATCGAGAATGCTGTTTTAAATTTGACCGAATAATGTTATATTGTTATAGTGAAATTGTTGTTATTAGATTTTAATTAGGTTTTAGCAATTATATTGAAGAAATGACGACAGTTAGATCGAGAGAGATTTGGAAAAACTGATGAACGGCAGACGGAGCATTGAATTGAACCAAACCCGAACAGACCAGATCGCTATCATTAGATCTTTGAACGATTCCAACTCGAACTTTATAAGAAGGGTTAGATTCCAAACTCTAAGCGTTACAAAGTTTGAAAACAAACTGAAAGAAAATCTGAAGAAAGACGATTTTAGTCTTAAAGCAGTGCATCATATTTCTACGACGATTGAGTTAGAGATCAAGTTTGTTGTAAAAAGCTGCTACCCTTGTCGACAAAAACAACCTACAAAAGTAAGTGACCCATTCCATAGCAGTCCTTTGTACAGACGGTAAGCAATAAAAATTTGTAAGCGTCGCTCTACTTTATTTTGTACAGCTGTAAAATAGAATGAAAGCAAAAATCTTATATTTTTCTTACTTCTTCTTTATTTTTTGTCAATTTATCGGGATTTAGCTTTGCAATTCGGGAATGAGGACTTATTGAAAAATTCAGCGTGACCAAGAAAGTCAGAAATTAATAAATATTAACAGAACAATCACTAAAAAACGGTTGAATATACTTGTAACGTATCTTTACTAAAAATGCAAATGTATGTATATGAACAAAGTTTGTTTTGTGAGTTATAAAAATTAAATATAAGCTGAAACATCGCAAAGATTTTTATTTATATGGCAATGATTAGGCAAATTGTAATCTTTAAATTCACTGCTACCTGAATTCAATTAAGACGAGCAAATAAAATATCATATATACACATATCTGATAAAAACATTTTATCAAACTTCAAACAACAAATTATTTAAATAATGAACAAGAAACTTTTCGGTTTGAATTTTTATTGTAAAGCCTTTTGTTGATCAGAAATTTGATAATTTTATAAGTAAAGTTTGTTAATTTTATGAAAGGATCCGCTTTCTGAAACTCGAGCAAATATTTAAACTATGATAACCAGCAACTTGACATTTTTCATATTAATATACCCTCTAAAGAGATCAGTTCAATAAAATAATTTTTGTTACAAAAATTTATTTACCGTGAGTTTCGATGAAAGACCACCAATGAGTGTAGCAGGAGCAATCAGCACAAGTCCATTGACAACGTCAGGAGCCTACAGTGCTGCCGATATGGAAATTACTCCTTCCTGTCAAAATGATAGTTAAAATAAGATTAAAGATAAATAAGTTCACCCAAGCTCCTATTAAAAACATCTTAACTTGTTCACCCAAGTTCACCCAAGCTCCTATTAAAAACATCTTAACTTGTTTACCCAAGTTCGCCCAAGCTCCTATTAAAAACATCTTAACTTGCCTTCTACTACAATTTCTTGTTATTTGAACCAAAACTTCTTGTTATCAATACTTCTTTAGTTTTATCTAGGATTGATTATTGTAACTCGCTCTACTATGGTCTTCCTGATTCTACAATCTATCCCTTAAGTAAAGCTTTCAACTCTGCTGCTCGTCTGGTTGCTCGTGCCTTTAAGTTTCCTCATATATCTTCACATCTTGTTCTTTAGCACTAGCTGCCTATAAATTATGAAATAATTTTTAAAATTTGCACATAACTGTATAAGTCTCAATCTAAATTATTTCCTAAGTAGATAAATCTAAACGCCCGGTTTACGATCGTCCTCTTGTTCTCACTTTTTCTGAACTATTGTGCTAAATCTGCGTTCGTTTTTTCTGGTTCTTTTCTTTGGAAGAGACTTTCTTCCTACTTCCTTCCTACCTCCTCCTATAACTACTTCTCCATCACTTACGAAGTTCCGAGTGGATCTCAAGACCTATCTGTTTGCAAAATTTACTGAGGAGCACTGTTGAGCATTGCGGAAATAGCGCTTTACAAAAAAATTGATTGATTGATTGAATGATTGATTGATTGATTGGTTGGCTGGCTGGCTGGCTGGCTGACTGACTGACTGACTGACTGACTGACTGACTGACTGACTGACTGACTGACTGACTGACTGACTGACTGACTGACTGACTGACTGACTGACTGACTGACTGACTGACTGACTGACTGACTGACTGACTGACTGACTGACTGACTGACTGACTGACTGACTGACTGACTGACTGACTGACTGACTGACTGACTGACTGACTGACTGACTGACTGACTGACTGACTGACTGACTGACTGACTGACTGACTGGTTGATTGATTGATTGATTGAAATACATTCAATCAATTCCTTTAAATCTTTCAAATCAACTTTCAAATTTGTTATGGTCAACCTTATTGTTTCTTTTTATTCACAATTTTTTTGAGCTCAGCACCATTATTTACGACAAAAAGTAAAAACATCTCAACTTTGTTTTCAGTTTGCTCAGTTAATAATCATCATCGTAATCGTCTCTCATCTTTTTTTCAATCTACAGATTGCTGAAACAAATTTGTGTCAATAGCCCCTACTACGTTAAACTTTTCTCCCCATTATCAAGATCCGCTCCTGAGTTCATCTCTTGCCATTTGTCAATTATTTGACTTTCTAAGATGTGTGTATACTGTTTACTGATACATACATGTCTATCCAAAAAGAATAAAATTCTAATTTAGATTTTCTAGAATGAGAGCTATTGTGCATGACGACGTGACAGCCAAAATTTCAATTTTCTCCATCATTTAATATTTTGATTATTCTGATTTTTGTTTGAAGAAAAGACAATCAATCTAACCAAAGAATACCCGAGGATAACACAAGGAATATCCACATAATCTTTTCTAATCTTCCCAACGTGGTCAATGACATCATCAACAAAAATTGAGAAATCCTTTATGTACAATCTTTCTCCTTCACTTTTACCGTGTCCAGCTTTTCAACAAAAATTAAATTTTCATAAACGAAGCTCTATTTCTATTTAACTTGTTTAACTGACAAATAATCAGCACAACACTATGCTTGTCTTTTTTATGGCTTATAATAATTATTAAATAAAAATAAAATGAGTGACTTAACATTACCGTGATCGTGTGCGAAGACGTAATTATTATTCTGAGCGAGCTTGGTGGCCAACTCATCAAAACGTTGGCAGTGCTCCCACAGTTGTTCCGTGTGCTAAAAATATCAAATGCATGAGAAAATTTTGAAAAGTACCATCTGTCTCAGAGATTTTGAAAGTAAAGTGTTTGAAAATAAAAAAAAAAAAAAAACAATTTAAAAAACATTGCGAGAGTTGAATATTCAAGCAAGAAACAAACAATATTAATTTATATAAATAATATTCATGTATATTCAACATTATTTATATTATTAACGCATAATAAAACTAAAACACTTCACCTAATTTTTTTCTTATTCACGCCATTTAAAATTTTCCTTGTTAGTTTTTTGCTATATTCTCAATAACTTGTCATTGAAGCATTGCATTTTGATCTAATCACAATTAAACGTAAGTTGAAATTACGCAGAAAAGAGAACGTACAATCCAAAGTTAAATGATAAACAGATCGAATAATAATCCATCATAAAAATTAATCATCCAAACTTTAAACCAAATTTAGCTACAACGAAGGCTAAATTTGGAAGCAAAACTCAATGAAAATGGAGGAAAATTAATTGCGACCGGCGATCAATAAAGGACCATTGTTTAAAATGAGAATATAATAACATGTGAATAAGATAACCAATTAAGAGTAGAAAAAATAATAATTATATTTTTATTATTATTATTATTATTATTGTTATTATTATATGATAATCGTAACTTTATATCTAGTTACTTGGGTTTTCGATTCGGATCATGGATAGGCATCCAATATTTGCAAAATAACTTATGACCGTGTTTGCTTCCGAACTCATCTTCTTTTACTGAGATATCTTTCATATTTTTGTCTGTGATTTCTTTAAAATTAAATAAAATATAATAAAACGCAGACATCGACCTTATACATGTGCATGTATATACATGCATGTATGTATGCATGCATGCATGCATGTATGCGTGTATGTTTAAGCGTGTGTGCGTGTGTGTGCGTGTGTGTGGTGTGTGTGTGTGTGTGGTGTGTGTGTGATGTGTGTGTGTTGAGTTTACACAATTTGATCACACCGAACACAGCTAGTGCATGTTTACTGTGATACAGGAAATCGCAAATTACATAGCTTATATACGGCATAAAATAATATAAATCGTTGGTGATAATAATAACAAATATGAAAAAACAACAATATAAATATAATAATAATAAAGATAAGAGCATAATAATGATATTAATATCATGATTTTGGGCGTTCAAACATAGAATATTCATATACTTAGACTAAGAACACTGAATAAATACTAATCTGAACATTATAGATGAGTGATATACAAATATATTTAACAAAATTTAATCTAACCAATCTATCCAAAATGATGATGGAAAATAGCAGGTATATTAAAATAAGTCCAGAATATAAGATGCGTGTCTCGAGATAAGGACATGTTTTCTGAGCTATGGATACATTCTGCTTTCGTTTAAAATCTTAAATGCATTCAAATTCATTTCATTTACCATTTTCGACACAAAATTTTATTTGATTGCTAAAAATTTAACCCTTGGCAACCTTGCAACCAATTGAAAATTATGCTAGGTCAATAAATAACCATTGAAATGATGGCATGGATGTTACGCTTGTGTTACCTGTCAGTGTTTTAGACATGGAGAAAACAAAATTCTTAAGTATTGTTGTGCCAATACTAATAATCATTCTTTCTTTTAATCGTTCCTTTTAGCTAAGCGTTTTTACCGGCAAAACAGTTGATGTTAGTGAAAATATTTCTGTGTGGACCACACAAATTATAACTTATGCATGCATTTGCAAAAAATTCTAACGAAGAACTTGTTCAAAGTTTTTCTCAAAGTCTGAACCAAAAGACAGCATTAAGTACCCACTGGACTTAATTGAAAATGGAAAATTGGTTTCATCCCACAATGATTCTTTATATTTTATAAAAAATTTCAAGATCACCACCAGAGATCAATTTCCTACTAGTTAAAAAAATGCAATTCTTTGAAACTGTATTTCAAGACCCATTCTCAGTGAAATTGCAATAATCAAAATCACATGGAGTCGTAACGATAATTTAACAACTTTACAGGCTTCAAAGAGACATTCTATCTGTACGTTTGGAATTTTTTTTTCAATAACTCGATATGAAATTCAATATAATAAATTTAATATCATAGCTGCAATAAAAACGTCAGCAAACATATTTAAAACTCATAGTCTGAATATGAAACAGGTAAAAATATAAAGCAACAAGTTAATACAACAATATAAATAATTTCTTTTCTACACTAGAGTCTAAAAATAAAGTAAAAAACAAAATATAAAAGCCTATATAACATAAAAAATATCGAGTAGTTTGAAACAATAAATTTCAGATTGGAAATATGGAGATCATCTGTTTTCGATCCAGTCAACAACATCCTTGATCGCTTGCTTTCCCTGGCCATCAATCTCCCACAAAACTTCATGATAGCATCCTTCATATATCTACATTCATTTCAAAATTTGCAAAATTGTTAATACAATAAATAGCGCGTGTATATGTACCAATACTCGCTGCTTATTAAAAACACTGAAATAAAACACTGGTCAAATGATTTAATCATACAACTACTTAGTAATATATATCTATAGATTTAACAAATTTAACAATGACAAAAAGTCGCCTGTCTCCGAACCCAAACTTAAGAACAAAATTAATTTGTAGCATAAATTTGACTTCATTATAAATGACTAACGATAAAAATGTTGGCAAGATAGTCTCTAGAAACAAAATTATCTGATGTAATGAGGTAGATGTTCTAAATAAAGTCTTACTTTCATTTTTTAAAAAATCATTACGCTTCTTATTTGAATTCACTATTTAGCAGTTATAGTATTTGACTTTTGATGTTTCTGATAAAAACACCACAGACCTTAAAAGTCTTGTCTTCACTGCTGGTATTTGCATGCATCATCTTCGATCCTTCAATGCTACACAACTGGTCGGCAGAACCGTGCAGCAGCAAGTATGGAGTTTTTATTTCTCTAAACCTCGTCTGCACTTCTTCCATGGCGGCCATAATGCAGCTGAACCATCTACACGGAAGATTATTTTTGTTGTATCATATCATAAAAAAGTAAACTTTAAGTTGAAAATTCGGTAAAGAAATTGTAACACTTAAGTTATACAAAATCTATAAATTTTTGTTTAGTCTGAATACGTTATGACTACATTTATATCTTCATGTTTTTTTTTATAAAAGAACGACAAAAATACAATAAACATTGGCTGTTGTAACATGCTAGCTGGCATATACAACAACAACAACAACACACGTTTAGACGACATTTTCCCCGAAATCGGGGGTTGCCGTTTGGCTACCTATGATGAAACCGAAATACCCCTCGACGCCATCCACATCTGTCACTCGCCTCAGTATCACGCAACCCCGCTTTCACCCTGTCCTTCTCCACCTGCTCTCTCCATCCCAATCGCGGACGACCCCTTCCTACCACTCCTTCAACCTCGAACTCCAACGCTCGCCTAATCCCGACCCTTTCATCCCTTCTCAACACATGTCCATACCACCGCAATCTCGATCTCCTTCATACAGCTGCATCACAGCTTTAACAAGTCTCTCATTCACTCCTTTCTTCCTCAACGCCCATTCAATGACCTTCCTCGGTATTCGATCAAAAGCCTTTTCTAGATCCACAAAACACATGTACAATCTTCGTTTCTTCTTTCTATAATTCTCCTGCAACATTCTCACTATGAACAACGCATCCACCGTTCCCCTACCAGGCATAAACCCACACTGCATTTCATTAACTGTCACCATATTTCTCAACCTCCTCTCAAGCACCCTCTCCACTACCTTCATTCCGTGCTCTAGCAATTTCACACCCCTATATGACCCACAATCTCTCACATCTCCTTCGCAACGGCATATACACAATCTCTCACATCTCCTTATACAACGGCACCAACACACTGTGTCGCCAATCCTCAGGTATACATCCAACATACTGTTAGCAATTCTCATCATAACTTCAATTCCTATCACCCCACTCACTAGCTGGCATATAATCACACATTATTATTTTATAACTAATAACAGACTGCCTTACTCTGTACATTGAAAATAAAATTGATGAGAAGAATTGATAAGACACCTGAGGACAAATATCCATCAATTATTAGTATTAGAACTATCTAGGTGGTTTAGACCGAAAATGGACATTCACAAAGTGCTATGTTATAAACAGCATTGAATGAACAGTACAAAAATAAATATTCTGTCAATAAAATGGTTACTTGGCTTTTATTCCACCATGCCAGACCAATTGATCTTCGTTGTAGTAGTATACCTAAAGAATTATGTGGTGAACTTTGTTAACAAATATTTCCAATAATATTTCGTTGTTTGGTGCAACTTTCATTCACAAAATTTTTAACAAAAAGATTCGCTTCTAGATAAAAAAGACATATGTCTTCAACAAATTAAACTTGATAAAAAAATTGTAAAAAAAAAACATGCTGATAACTCACCACTTTTTCATCTCTACAAATAACTTCAGAACCTACTGATGCAAATTCATACTGGGGCCATATCATAGCAACAGCTTTAGCTAGAAAAGTCTGCAGGGACAAAATAATTTTTAAAGTGCTCATCATGGTTTGAGTCCACTACAACACAATGATTCATGCAAAAAGATGAGCTTTTTAATTGACACAAAAATCATGTTACCATTGTAAAAAAAGTTAAAAGTGAAACAAAAAATACATTTGAACGACAGAACCAATATAAATGATTAATAAACGAATTTAAACCAGCAGTCAGCACGTTGGTGCATGTTTATATTGCCCTGTTTTGCGCTGTTGCTATTACCTGCTCAACGGATCGAATGCTGATCAGATAGTTCGAATGTTATCCGTCCAAAACTCAAACTATCAAAGCCTTCAGGAGATCATGAATGTTGCAACAAATCTTAAATGATAAATGAAAAAATATGAACATTACAACAGATCATATATGAAAAATGAATACTTTGAGAGGAGTTACAATATTGCTGTCATGCGTGATGGCTGGGCCCGACAAAACAATTCCCTTAAGCAGGTCAGGTGCTCTAAGTGTGGTCAGAATAGTAATCAATCCACCCTATGAAAAACATTAACAAATAAAAAAGAACATTATTCGAAAGCAAAGCTATCAAATCTTAACGTGTTAATAACAATTATGCAAATTCAATCATGTATTGATCAATTCGATGATCGGAAAAAATCAAACAGCTAACCATGGAATGACCGAACATGAAACATGGAACTCCAGGATGCTCCTTTTTCAACATCTCAATATGTTTTATAACATCATCAACATAAATAGAGAAGTCAGTGACATGCACTCGATCACCTTCACTTCTGCCATGTCCCACTGGTGAAATCAATGAAGTAATTTGAAACAAAATTACTGATATGAGGCAAAACAATAGAGAGCATCTAATAAGTTATAGAGCTTTTTCAATTTTGAGTTTAAAAAAACGTAGGCACAAAGCTAACTAATGTAACTAAATATATACTCCATATTTACCATGGTCATGTGCATAAACAAAATTATCGTGCTGAGCTAATGGCACGGCTAAATCGTCGTAACGCTGGCAGTGTTCAGCAAGCCCATGACTTATGAAGATCAAACGCCTGGGATTAAATTAATTCATTGTTGAACATAGATCATATATTTTAAGTAAAGCTTTTAATAAGTAGGAAATAAATGTAAAAAAGGTTTTTTTTATGTAAAATAAGTGTTAAAAAAATAAGAATTAAAATTGAAGCCAACAATTTGTTGCTTATATATTTTATTGTTTATCCTGTTACTTATTTTAGTCTCTTGTAATCTCAAAATTTAATCTCGAATAACGCAATCCTGATTAAATTTTATCCAGACAACAAATAATTCCATATGTATGTAGTATTTTTATCTTTTTATGTGTAACAATAAATTTGAGATTAGAGTTTCTTGGAAGCCTGTGTCTTCTTCCTAATGGATGTTACACACATGTATTTTGAAACGTAAGTTTATTACACAAAAGTGGCAGAAATACTTTCTTGGGTCACATTTCATTTTAATTTAATTTTAAAGCAATGAATATCATACAGGATCTTTCAATGTAACATTGTAAGATCCTGTTTTATCTTGGAGGCCTACTTGTCCTAATGAATGTTACATATTTGGAAGTTAATTTCAAACTACGTAACGTTTGTGGAACGGATAAACCACAATTACTAATATATTTTTAAATTTCCAACCGAACAATACACATATATATATTATATATATATTATATATATATTATATATTATTATTATTAAATATTATTATACATATATATATCATTATATTAATAATGATATATATATATATATATACATATATATACGTCCAACCTCGAGGAACTGGGTCTTTGGACGCTAAACGAAGATTGATTGATAGATATAATATATATATAAAATATATATTATATATATAATCTATAATGATATAATATATTATATAATAATATATATAACAGTTCATAAGTCATATAATAATACATCGTTGACAAGATAATACACATATAATATAGAAAGATTGCATGCTTTACATTACACCAAGTGAAGCAATAAAATTTTCAACATGAAGCAGTGGGATTTTCTCTCTCTTTCTCACGATCTCACCGCTCATAATATATAGGTCGGTCATTGAAAAGGCTTTGTTCAGTAACAGTTTTTTCATCGTTAACAAGGTTAAACTTCCTGTTTGGGAAGGCTTACTTTGGTTTGTCATCCGACGATCTCCAAAATTTACAAAACAATTGGTGTCCGTGATCGCTGGTCAGTGTAGAATCTCTGCAACACACCAGAGCTTCAACCGGTCCCGCCATCTTTGCACTGATTACTTAAAAGGTTAAGATCTAAAATCTAAAACTAAAAAACAGATCATAAATAAGCAATCAAGATTTTTATTTTGAGATTTTTAAATTTTTTTATTTTCAGTTCTAATATATTATTTTATTTCATAAATATATATAAATTTGTGAGCATGTATATTAATTTGTATTTAAATAAAATCAAAAATGTTTTTTTTGTCTCGTTATTTTGGGCCTATTAAATTGGCGTTTTTTTTTTTCGTTATGAGCATTTTGGGTGTTTCGATTCGTAGGCGATGGTGATTTAAATTTTCTGATGGCTGTGGTCATCGAAAGTCGACAACCATTTTGTTGTAATTTCTTGAAATGTTAACCAAGTTTTGTTTTTTTGTAATAATTGGTACAAAATTGTGTGAAAAGCTAAAAAACGAAGCCGAATAATCTCAGATTTTAGCTCCCCATCAAGTTGTATATATCAGCCCGTAATAGGACGTTTTTTCATCTATTGGTATTCAAGTATTAGAAGAAAATAAGCTTATAATTTACGCTTAGACCTTGTGTTTCTAATTTCAACCGATTTTAAAATAGAGTAGAGCATTTTTAATGTTTTTTAATATACACATTTGGTTTAACTATAATGGATATGGGGGAAAATATATAATGGATATGGGGGAAAATACCTGCAAAACTGATGCAATTAACAGGCAGTAAATTCGTATTAAGAAGTATCAAATGTATTGATCTATAAAATAAAAATTTGGCTTTCCATCTGCCAACCTGGCTTTCTCAATTAGGTTGAATGAACCTGAAAGGTAAAATATCTGACGTTGGCTAAGAAGTCAAACAATGTGGACCGATCATTCTACTATCGTCGTTGTATGTATGTTTCTTTCGTCATATTTTACACTCGTACATACGCCGCTTCGAGAAATTAATTTTCTTCGACGTGAAAATAAGAGCTTATTAAGTGTGCATCAAAATTAAAAAAAAAACAAATCTCGATTCTCAATGGATTTGGAAAGATTTAACTGTAATAATATTTTTATTCGAGAACAAACATTAGGTTCCAATTCTATACGTTTTTTAACATCTTAAATTGTATGAATAAACGTTTTCTATCAGTTTCTTCTAAAAATACGACATGAATATGGATATCAAAAATTAACTTCGTTGTAAAAATCGAAAACGTCAAAAGATAAATAAATCCTTAAATCCACACTGAGTATTAATAGAAAAAAAGAAAGTGTAAAATAAAGCAATGTGAAATATAGATGGCACGGCGTTACAAATAAATATCCTTTTTTTACATTTGAAAGTCAAAAATAAAATGTAAAATTAATAGAAAAAATAAGACATGCATAATAGAAATAATATCGAGTACTTTGCTCTTTAAATAATTAAGTTTAGATGTAAAATATAGACTACTATCTCTTGTTGATCCAGTCCACGATGTCACTGACCGCTTGCTCTCCCTGGCCATCAATCTCCCAAATGACCTCATGATAGCAGCTTTCATATATCTATATTAAATTTGTAATTTTGTACATATATATAAAATGTGGTGATTGAGACAGTTAATTTTTTTTGCTACTTATTCCTACATTTCATACTTTACCGAAAGCCAAATTTTCGCCCACAAAGGCTGTAATATTTGTAGCACACGACGTATAAACATAGCGGGCAGTAGATACCCTTCAAGTTTCGGACAGGTGGTATTCAAGTTTGAACCAGCTCAATGCATTAAAACAACGTGATACATGGCGCTTTTATCGTCTGATCAACTTATAATTTATATATATCTGGTTTGTTGACAAATGTTAGCATATTTTTGCTAATCACATACATTTGATATGTTCTATATATCTACATAATAAGTCTTGAATATTAGTTACAAAGTGATTTTCAGTTTCTTTGGTATTAGGAAAAATCTCAATTTAGGAGCGAATTAGTGCAGTCTATGACTGCACTAATTGTTCATAATAAACGAATTTATGACGACAACTTTATTGGATGCAAATTGAACCAGCATACAATAATAAAAACTCAATCAGCGTTGAAAAATTTTGTGCAAATGTGCGTTATGTGAACAGATTACCTGAAAAATTAAATAGATTTTTTTTGAAAGCCTAAGGTTAAACAAATTTAAAAGTTGGATCACAGCAGTTGCTGAAACGACTGAACCTTTCTTCAGTAGGTAAACAACCAACTGATGTGATATGATTTTTAAATAATAGTCTAGCGTTTACGTCGCGTGCTTGATTGATTTTTTATAGATATACTAAAATAATTGTACACGAACCTTGAAAGTCTTGTCCTCACTGCTGGTATTTGCATGCATCATCTCCGACCCTTCAATGCTGCATATTTGGTCGGCCGAACCGTGCAACAGCAAATATGGAACTTTTATTTCTTTAAATCTCTTTCGAATTTCTGCCATGGCAGCCATAATGCAACAACACCATCTATGAAGAAGTATCAATTATTATATTAGTTATATCAAAATTTACTAATCCTTCTACTATAGCGTATTAAATAATCTAACAAGAGCTCTATAATTTAGTTGAAAATGGTTAAGGAGTTACGGCTACATAACAAATCCTACGCTGAAATGTATCATTTATATAATAAAAATTAAATTTTTTTTAGAAACTTTCAATGCAGCGTGAATGAATTAGCACAATTTTTATGTTTATATTTTTTCTTATGACGTGACAAAAAAAAATTCATGAACGTCAGCCGTCGTAACGCTCTTACTGATATGACAATCAACAAACTGCTTAACTCCAATTGACACACTCTCATGAAAAACCTTTTAATGATAACATATATTATAAAAAGTTTTGATAAATTTACATAATTCAACCAAAAAATACATTCTGCAATATGATACTTTATAAATAGAACTATGTAAATATAAAAATTATTCAAATAATTACTTGGCTTTTATTCCTCCGTGCCAGACCAAGGGATCTTCTTCATAATTTTTTACCTTAAAAAATATTGATACGTTAAACTTGGTTAACAAACAAATATTTTAAAATTTATTATGGTGCAACGTTTATCCAAAATGTTTTAAGTCAATCCAAATAAAAGCAGTAGGGTTGAAATATTTCAACAAACTTTGACAACTTACCACATTTTTATTCCTGCAAATAACTTCAGAACTAATCGTTGCAATTTCATAATGAGGTAACAGAGTTGCAGTAACTTTAGCTAGAAAAATCTGCAACAAAAGATATTTTCAGGTTTTTAAAATTTTCACCCTGTTTTGAGTTTTCTACAATCAGCTTAAAAAACATTTAGTATTTATAAAATAAATGTCAATTTTTATTGAAATAAATCTGAATGTTGCGATAGAAGCAAATTATTACTATAAGCACTGGTAAAGCGCGCGCAGAATGAGTGCCACGTTTTATTTGTTGTTACTGCTCGTTCATATGGTTTAGGTGTAGTCTGTTCAATACTCGCACTATCATAGCTTGAGGTCATAAATGGGCACTATCCACATAATAATGTTGCAACAAACTCTACATCATAATGTTGTAACAAATCCAAGAGAATGATTGATTTAAGTGTTGCAACTGATTCCAAAAGCAAAAATGGATACTTTGAAAGGTGTAGCAGCTTCCTTGTTAGGTACGATACCTGGTCCAGACAGGATTATTCCACTGAACAGATCAGGTGCTCTGAGTGTGGTCAGGATAGTTATTAGCCCTCCCTACAAACAAGAAAACGACTTCAACTAATAAAGGAATTACTCGAATGAAATGTAATAAAAAAGCATTGAAGTGTTTAAAACTATCTAACTAATCCTATAAATAACACAATAATGAATCAGATGATCGGGAAAAAATCGGTCAGCTAACCATGGAATGGCCGAACATGAAACATGGAATTCCAGGATGCTCCTTTTTCACCATCTCAATATGGTTTATAACATCATCAACGTAAATAGAGAAGTTAGTAACGTGCACTCGATCACCTTCACTTTTGCCATGTCCCACTGGTGAAATCAACAAATTAATTTTGAACGAAATTTAATTTTGCGGAGTTATTGACTAAAAATTAAAAAAAATATATTCAACAGGTTATTGAATTTAATTAATTTTGTTTTTTGGGAATATATGCACAAAAATAATTAATGTAATAAACATGTTTCCTATTTACCATGGTCGTGTGAAAAAACAAAATTATTGTTTTGAACTAAGGTCATGGCAAAATCATTGTAACGCTGGCAGTGCTCCCCAAATCCATGGCTTATAAAGATCAAATGTCTGGAATGAAATTATTTCATAGTTGTATATAAATTCTTTTTTAAAATAACCTTTATTAAATATGATAAAATGTGAAAAAATTGTTTAATTATTAAAGAACGGAAATATATAGTGGAAATAAATTGGATATCTGAATATTCGTTTGCTGCATCAAGCAAACAACAAAACTAAACAATTAATTGTAAATTGAAATCAAAGCTAAAACATGAAGTGTTTGAAAGTCGGGAAATGAACTGCCTGCCAAGTAGCACACAAAAAATGCAAATACCATTTCATTTTCATACTTCAACTACCATATACCCTAGTAGAAAATCTTTAACACTGTAAACGTGGACAAACGAAAACTGGCTTGGTGCCGTTAGGTGCGACTCCTTATTATCGAAAGTCATGAGTAAAGAAGAGAAGGAGCTGAACAATGTAAAGAATTGACCAGGTCTGTCTTTGAATGTTCTGCTTTAGTAAACTGTTTAACAGCGGCATGCCTTAAACATCGGCATTTCATGTTGTATTGCTACCCCGATTCTACATATCTCTCAAGTCTTTCTGGTTCGAATGTTGAAAGTTGGAGATCGAAAAAGTAGATAATAATAAATAAATTATAATTGTGAAAACCAATTATACAAATGTTATTTTGAAAAAATTAAACGTAAAATTATTATCGACTGTAGGCAGCGTAACAAAACAAGTCATAAACCATTCACAAACTGAAAAAAATTATAATTGCTTCCATAAATGTGTAGCAAAAATTATATCCAGCAAATGTATATTCAAATATATAAGCTAGTAATGTATGTGCATGTGTGTTTGAGTATGCGTGAGTACACTTGAGTGTGTTTGTACGAAGCAGTTTCAATCAACGATACATGCATCAAATGTAAATGTGAAAGAAAAACTTAACGATCTTATTTTTTTTATCTATTGAGTTTTGCCTTGACTAAACAGTCTCTTGTTAATAGTTACAAGGACTTACAAAATTTAGCTTGATTAAATAAACATATAAGCTATATTCGTTACAATCCGCCATCAATCAATCAATCAACCAATCAATCAATCTTCGTTTTGCGTCCAGAGACCCGGTTCCACGAGGTAGGACGTCATCAATCCGACATCAGTCTAATAATGTTAAAGAAATTAATAATAAGCAGGGTTTTGAGTCAAAGATTCATAATTTGTTTTATACAGTTTAATTCAATGGTTTAGTGACCGTAAGATGTGCTTTGGGCGTTTTTTCATTTGCGCCGATTCGCTGAAATTTTTACAACTTTGAAGTCTATAGAACAAAGGTTTTTATATGAATTGTTCAAATTTATTCTACATAAACAACTGTATCATGATCAACCATATAAAAAGTAAGGTGTGGTTCCCAAGTTCAACACTCCAGTTGACATTGCATGAGTCACATAAGCCAGTTGATTCAACTATGTACTTCAAAAAATTTCCAAATCTATATTACTAATAGATGGACGTGAAGATCAAGCCTTGGATTGTATCGTAATCAACTATAATCAACTATATAGTATAGTATAACATCACATATGACATAATATATCAACTATAATAGGTGGGGTGCTATCATTAACATTAAATGACCGCTGCACAAAAACAATCTGTATGTATGCAGTTAAACTGCACTCCTCAATGAATTCAGTATTTAGAATTCAGTTTTAAACTATATCGTCAAAACATGTAATAGATGACGACAAACAATTTTGAATAAAAACTATTGTAAAATGAAATAAGAATTGGAACATTCAAATACAAATTTATCAAAACTAACGATAAAAGATTTAAAAAGTGTATGAGAGTAGTGGGCTTGCCAATGTCAGGTAAGCAAAAATTCATCTCATTTGTTAAACGATACGCTCGTTGTTATTAATGATGTTTTTCACATAT
Source organism: Helobdella robusta (assembly GCF_000326865.2). Classification (NCBI taxonomy): domain Eukaryota; kingdom Metazoa; phylum Annelida; class Clitellata; order Rhynchobdellida; family Glossiphoniidae; genus Helobdella; species Helobdella robusta. Next base: position 4,709,421 of record NW_008705459.1, on the reverse strand, counting down.
GATAAACTGAAACAGATGGTGGTGTATTTGAGACAATAATGTACAATCATGTGTACGTCGTGTGAAAAGGATAAACAGCCTTTGTGGCGAAGATGGCTGCTTCATTTCATTGGTTGAAGATATGAAGAACATAATAAAGATAAATAGATTATATATATCTGTAACATTGTAAGTGGTTCTGCGTATGTCAGAGCTGCAATAATAAAGACTAATAAAAAAAAAATCCTAAAATCATTTGACAGGCATATAAAAATAAAATTTTTATAGGTACGTCACAAACGAAATGCCTAATTTAAAACAAGGAAAATAATTTAAACATTAAAATGCAAATGGAAATACCTATTCTGAAATACGGAATAAAGAAGCGAAGAAAATGCTGTAATGAAATGATTATTAATAACTACTGAAACGTTCTTATTAGATTGAAATTTGGAATATAGACGCTGTTAAATGAGGAAAGACTACAGAATGGTAACATTTAAACAATCTTACGCGAAAACCTAATAATTTTATTGTTGACGGGGTAAACATTTTAGAGATTAAAATTCTTACTTTGGCTTGTCATTTGCCTTCGATTTCCAATATTTACAAAACAACTGGTGTCCATGTTTGCTGGTCAGTGCACCTTCCTTGCAATTCACCGCAGACACGTCTCCAGCCTTTTCTGCCATCTTCACAGCACCTTCTAAGGTTAGGAACTAATAGCAACCAGCCTGAGAACTCAAGGTGCAGGCATACGTACCGCTGACAATTTTAAATAAAAAACCTAAACTGCATGTTATAATACCATATCTGTGTTAAGTGTCTTATTCATGCACGGAATAAACGTTTGTAAGCATGGTATTAATACTATAAGTATTTGTCATGTATCTAATTATAAATATATATATTTGTATACAGTTAACGCCATGTATATATATACACACAAATATATATTTATATATAATATTAATCATATTTAGAATATAATATATACATATATGATAGATATGGAATAAATAAATATTTAATATATATATATATATATATTAATATATATGTATATATATATATATATTATTTAATCTATTTCATTGTATAATTTATTACAAGTTTCTATCTTTCTCTCTCTCTCTCTCTCTTTAGTCTTTCTCTCTCTCTCTTTCTCTCGTTCTATTTATGAATGTTCTTCATATGGCGAGTGTAACTCAGAAAGACACAATAGAAAAATACATCTTACTACACAAATGTCCTTATCATGTATGATAAGCCGTGAAGAATAATAAATCTAATAAACTCCAGAAAACAATGTGTTACGTTCACTGAGCCATGAAATCATTCAATAATATATTTTATAAAACATATTTTCCATTTAGTTGTATGTGTTGGGTTTCAGTCAAAATAAAAATACAATGGATAAAACAATAAAATTTGTCTTGAATTCAAAACGAATGCAATTGATTGTCAAATAATTCAAATAGTTTCAAAATTTGCATTCTTTATAAAAAAAAAAAAAACAATAATTTACGAGTTAAAAACTTTAAATGATGATCATTAGGTGCTGCTCATAAATGACGAATGCTTTAACGCTAAAAATACAAATTATTTTGATATTAAAGGCGAATTGTTTCAGCAGGCAATATGGTGGGGAGGCAATTTTGGTACAGCCTTTATAATATTCATAAAATCTTCTGCAGCGTATTCAGGTCGATCCCAGGACAATTTTCCAAAATTTGCACAAGTGCTTGGACAGCTTACATTGCTTTAACTTAAAACTTTATCAAGATGGAAGACCTTATTCCGGTAGATGTTCTTGACTTTGTATACGAGCACTATGCACATGTTTGTCAGGCATGTATTGAAAAGAGCTCTTCAAAGCCAAGCAGTTTGGGTTGACGGGTAAAAAATGAAGCACAATTTGATATGGAATACGTTCTTATATAGTTGCAGTAGAAACTTCATGCCAAAAAAAGCACAAAGAATAGGACAGCACGCAATAACGACGACGCCTGATTACAGCAATTTAGGTAATTCTGATATTCTGATATAACTTTGGAAATGTGTGTGTGTGTGTGTGTGTGTGTGTGTGTGTGTGTGTGTGTGTGTGTGTGTGTGTGGTGTGTGTAATCCAGGTTCACAAAATAAGAATCATTTAGTTAGACAACTTGCTGCCAGGCTATTTAAACTGACTATTTGGCAGTATTTTTTTATTCATTTTGAAAAAACTAATAAACCATAATCGTTATAATTACAAATCTTTAAATATGATTTTAAAAAAGCTTGAATATTTATTGCTGCTTTCGTTCATAAATGTGTGTTGTATTACATTATAAGGTTCATTACACTGATTATAAAGCACTATTGCATAGCAAAATAGACTTCAAGTAACGTAATTTTCGTAAAACTGAATAAAATTTCATCCTATAAAATTAATTTACTCATAACATTCATTACATTTCCAAATTTTAAATAACAAATGGTCAAAAAAATATATTAACAATTTTTTTAAAAAAGGCTCGTGAAAATATTTTCAAAACAATTAAGAAAAGAATATAAAAAACATTAAACAGGACTGTAGCGAGAGGTGATGTTGGAGTAACTTTTTCTTCTGCGACAGGGGAAGGCCCAGCAGACAGGGTTTGTACCACAGGTTGATTTGTAAACAGTTTTGATACTTTGGACCTGTATGGGCCTGTCATCAATCATTAATCACAATGATAACAATCAACCAAATGAATGAACATTAATTTAAAATGAAAAAGTTATCAAGAATTTATTAAACATCAAACTACATTATTTTAACTGTATATCGGTCAAATGGTCAAGTATTTGAATGATGCTTGTTGAATTGATTCGATATATGACTTATTAATATTACCACACCTATCAACAGCATATTAAAATACAATCAACAAATTGGACAATCGTTTATTTTCCATACTCAGTCCCAATTAATTTCAATTTGCTCATCCGTCTATTGGCACGAAGGCTTGCTTGTCCACTTCATACACTTGACGTGGATACTCATTTATATACAGGTGAATGCAATGCATCTTAACTATGCCCTCAAAGCGTTAGGTGCACCCAGTGGCGGATCTAGACAACTTGGGAGAGGTGCCAAAAATTTGAAAATGTTTAAATTTTCACGGGGGGACCAAGATTTGTGGTAATGTGGCTGACGACCTTTTCTGCTTATCACGTTTAATTTTTGGTCGATTTTACACATAAAACGGTCTTTTTTCTGATTATTAAAAATCTGTTCACAACGGAGGGGGCTCTCCCTGCCCTCTTAGATCCGCCACTGTATGCGGCTCTCTATTGCCTGAGCTAATGTGTCAACCAATTGTTAACAAATCAAACAAACCACATATGTGGAAGTTTTCCTGTTTTGAGAAAAACCATTTGCATTCGATTCCATTCCATGGACGGGATGCTCTGAAAATATTCAGTTGTCGATCATTAAACCAATCAAGTTAGTTCGCGTTAATCCTAACTTCCAAAAAATTTATTATTAAATAAAAAAAACTAATTAATATTGTCAAAACGCATCAATCGTAAAGGCAAATCAAAATAATCTGCAAGAAACATACCAATAAGAGGCTGAAATGCTGAGTACAATAAAGACCAAAACCAGCACACGTCATCAGCAACGCCATGATTAGTGAGATGAGGACCAGTGTTATTGTCCTTAGACCAAACATTTGCACCTGAATGTTACAAACAACCAGAATAAAGTTGTTGTGTAATATTATGTGCATGATTTTACAACATATGATAAAAATTGTAAAAACTGTCGAAAAAATTAAGATTCAAGTTCACAATTTGAAAAGAAACCATTTGTTGATGAGATTTTGAGAGGTTAGAAAACCCTAAAATGTAATTATTCAGAGAAGAACGTTGATTCTAAGTGTAATAAGCTATATTATAACAACCGCATGCAAAAACTTAGAAAAATTCATCAGAAAATGATAAAACTTTTACAAAAAAAATTATTAATGAAAGTGTTAAAGTTTAGGCACTAGACGTTTTAAGATTTGTTAACAACATCGTCAACTATAATATTATATATATAATAATAATATTATATATATAATATCAAACCATTAGTAGCTGCAATTAAAAAACTGAATCTGTAAAATGAAGAATCAGATGATTTTGGTAAAAAAAATAAACAAGTCGGAGGTTCTAAAAATTGTGATGATGAAAAATAAAAGAGGGTGAAAAATACAAAATAAAAATTACATTACAAAACTTTATCACCATCGTCCTAACTACCATGAACACCATCGCGATAAATTAACTAACACTATCACATTCGAAGCAGGGTAAGTAGAGGAAGATGACCAGGATGTCCAAGACGAAGGTGTACACGGAGAGCAAGGCGGCATACATGACCAGCAACATGAATGCAAACTGATTATCTTCACCGACGCAATTGTTTATCCTGAAGCGTTTGTATTTCAGTCAACAATTCACCTACCAAAATGTTTTAACAGTCATACACGTTTTTCATATTTACACTGTATAAAGTTTTTTCTCAGATATCCAATTAATTAGAACTAGACACAAGCAATTACTTATAGCACATACACTAAGAAAACAACGAAAAATATATACAATATTTGTTGATATATGCATGTAAAACTTATACAACAAATATGTAGCATATAATAAAGACCTGATCAAGACAAACTACTGGCATTATAATAATAATAATGATAATAATGCATTAGCAATAAATGAAGTTTTGTTTCAATATAGGTATGATTCGGATTTTGACAAATTTGAGTCAAAAGTTTTCAAAGACTACTCAAGAATCCTACCTAACCCACAACCAAAAAATCTGGTCCAACACTTGGTTGTCACATGCGCACATCTCCATCTAGCAACTATCCATTTTAATTTTAAATATCAGCTGTTAACGTGGCAAAAAAATACTGATTTAGAAAAGAATAAACTTGTACAAAATCTAAGAATCATAATAAAATTATATATCAATTATAACGTAAATTTTGATTTAAAGATAGAAAATGAATTCTATTTTTGAGTCAAGCAGTGTTGTGTGTATAATCAATATCTTATTCTTTTTTTATTATAACTATTATTAAGCAATTCTTCCTTCCATAACATTTTTACATAGTTAACGTGATTTGTTTTCTCCGAATTCAACCATGAAATTGTTAACCAGCCAGTTTAAATGTGTCATCCTACCAATTTAGACTTTTAAACCTGAGCCAATTCTGGTCACCGATGATTAGCATTCTCAATCCTTGTAAATTACATATTGCATGTTGCAAAAAAAGAATCATTAAAATTACAGATTAATTCTGTTTAACACAAGTGGCTTTAAGAAATATCATCAATATCTTCTCTCAAACAAGGGTTGGTGATGATGGTAAAGTAAAGAAATCAAACAAAATGAATGACCACAAGGAAGAATTATAAAATAAATGAATGACCAAGAACACTGATGATATGACCATGGAGATTGATAACGAAATAATGAACCAAATGAATGACCATGGACAATGATGGTCCATCTTCCTGACACACTGACCACATCTCCTGCAATGATGACTTCGAGGTGGCCTTGCTTGATTGCACTTCAAACACAACATCCAATCGTCTAGAAAATATAATATCAATTTGATAAAGAGTGAAATGACGTTCTATAGTAGCAGATGAAATAACTTATAGATGATAGATGAACATAAGACTCACCATAAAAAACATTTTAAAATTATCTACCAAACAAAATAACTCATGTGAATACAATTTTTGTACATACAATATTCATATTTTCAAGTGTTTATATAGTTATTCATAATGTAACATAGTTGGAAACTAAATTAATGCTTTTTCATAAGCTATTAACATTAACAATTTGCTACTAACAACTAACCACATATATTTTTTGTGACATTTTAGCTAATTTAATATGTTTTAATTTTATAGCTTGAAACTTGAAATTGAATGAACAAATAATTTATGTCAAGATAGTAATGCAAAAGCAGAGTAAATGAAGCAACAAGATATGTACTATACATATTTTTGCTTCAAAAAAATTAAAACTTTAATTAAACAAAAACCAAATTATTCATCCTTTAATTTAATTAAATAATTTAACCTTGTGGAGTGTCTTCGACATTCAAAGCACCTGGGTTCATTGTGCATGCTCGTAAAAGACTTGCCAGACATAATAGTGCCAGTGACCAATAAACTTAATTTCAAGAGAAAATATGTTAGTTTATTTTGTAAAAAACTGAATTTTTGGAAAAATAATATCAATAAGCCATGTGCTTATGATTGGAGTTAGTAATATGGTTTGTTAATTACTTTTAGACTTTTGTACATATTCCTACTCCAATACTGAGAAATAATGCAAAATGTTTTGATGATTGAAACAATTTTACTTTGTTGATTGCACTTCTATAATTATGCCTGTACTTAGAGCATACATATGATATACTACATGCATACAATTACAATTTATATAAATTTGATAAATGTCCCTACTTAACAATGCAATCAAAGGTAACTGGCCATGTTGATAATTTGGTAGAAGAATCACTGAAGAAACTAAAGTTACATTGTAGACCCAATAAATTATGACTGCCATTAAACAAGACAACCCTAACGGATCTTTTACTATTCTAACTCGTCCAATTATAGGAAGGCAAAACGACCAAGCGGCCTGATCTGGTGTCAGCCAATTATTTTCCTGAATAAATGGTGGATGAAAACCGTAATCAGGGTAATAGGATTCATACTGTTCATATCGACTCGAAGCCATTTCAATTTTAATATTTTCCTGTTGGTCGGAAATCGCAGTGTTTTTGCCATCTTGATTTTCTGAACCAGTAGCATATTTAAACCCAATACCCAAATTATCCATTGTTTCCTATGTATACAAAATTGACAACACCTACAACTATGGGAAAACCAGGAAATAAAATAAACAAAAATAACTCCTCCCACCTACATAAATAAAATTAAAAAGTAATAATTAAGTAATGATTAAAAGTATATGTAATCGAATACTTAGAATAAATGATTAAATAAAAATAACTCCTCCCACCTACATAAATAAAATTAAAAAGTAATAATTAAGTAATGATTAAAAGTATATGTAATCGAATACTTAGAATAAATGATTAAATAAAATCATGTCGACCTACATATTCAAAAATTCAACAAATATCAAATTCAAATTGTAATAAAAATGTTTTCAGTTGGTTGTTCATTAATGCCATAAAAGCTTAAGTATGCGAGAGTAAAATGGGAAAACCATTTTGCATTGGTGTGCTGTACTCTGTACTCTACGCACGTGATTCTACCATGGATATATATATATTTATATCCATGGATTCTACTTTTAATATGTCAGTGACACATGTGTACAGAACAGAAGCTGCATGCCATTTTAATTTTTTTTATATAGGTAATTTGACAGTCACAGTTGTCTATTATTCTTAGGGTTCTAAACGGATTGCAGGTAACTGACAGTCACAACACGTTGGTCAGTCCGCTTTCCGGTATTGGCAGATGGAAACTTGAATCGTACATAAACGTCGAGAACTTCAATTATAAATACCTTCAAATGTTCGATAATTTCCGAAGTTCTTTCCCTTACTCACAACGGCTGACATTACAAGTGGTTAGTGCTAGCATAAAACACCATGATCTGATCATTGGAGAATCCAGGCATATTAAATTTTAAAGTTCCATCTTGATTGCATATGAATGCACACATTGTCTTCCAACAAAAATGCACACTCCAAGACCATACGGCACAGCTCAACGCAATCACACTCATGTTCGCAGTTTATGAAATAAAGGGCAGATCACGCAACAGAGGCACGGAACAAAGTAGGTTCGGCACCAGAGGGCGACCTTTACCCGAAGAGAAATTCTTCCAGGATTAGAACCTGGGAGCCAAGCGTCACCAAGGCTCGTTATTTTCCTTACTCATTAGTTTAAGGCATAACGAATGTATCTAAAGATCGATTTAAGTATCAAATACTGGTTTTAGACTTTGGTGTTTTTATAACCACCTTTTCATTAAATCTAACCACCGAACGTTGTCATCCCGAAACAACTTTAAAAACACCACAAAACGTCTAAAATTATAGCCTATTGTACCGTAAAATCCATTTTTGAAATTTTTAAAAACCACAAAAAATTTACCCTAGTGAGTGAAAAATTTATTCAAATTAAGCTTAATGACATTGAAATATTTGTTTGGGTGTTAATTCTACGTATAAGCTTTGGCTGTGCTTTAATAATTTACAACTTGGCGCTGCCTCAAAAACGCGTCGATATGAAAATAGTGGCACATAACAATGCAGCCTAACATGATGGTTCGTGGTAGGCCAGGTCTCAACAGAGCAATGATGTCCTGAGCCTGCGTCATAAACACTTCAACGCTAATCGCGGAGTTAATAATGGAATAATTATTGTTAATGAGAATAGAATTGGCCTACTAAATCAGTTTTATTTTCATTAATTTGTCTTGAAAAAATTTCGATATAGATATTTAAACCGGTTTAAAAAAAATTCACTGTAAATTATTGACCTATAAGTCAGAAAGAGTCAATTTCAGAAAACAATTTTAATCAACAACTTCAAGTAATTAATTACAAATTAGGAACGATATTGTTGTTAAATATTCAATCTTTGTTTTGAAAATTTAAAAAAATTAAGCACTTAATTATTTCCATTCCATGAGTGAACGAACATCATCAGAGTCGGCTTGCACATCGTTCCATTCACGCGGATTGTATGGAAATAAATGTTCATTTAAAACCAATCGAATCATTTGGAAGTTTATTTTTGGCTTTACTTCCCATTGGTCCGTCTTTTTATTTCTCTTGTTAACGAGCAAAGAAGGATTTTCTTTGATACCCATTTTGCATCTCTCACTCGCGTCATTGTGAACGATATTTGTTATTTCTTGACAGTTTCGCGGTTCAACTATCTTCATAAATGACGATTTGAAATCCCTTTGGTTGGATCATTATAAATAAGATAAATAGTAAATAATATTGTGAATTGTATTACAAAATTAAATTAATAATGTACATCCGAATGTTTTGTTTACAATTTAAACAAATTTATTTTCAGCAAAACTAAAGTATAAAAAGGAATTAACTGTTATATGAAAAATTTAACAAGCTCAAAAAAGACAGCACATGGGAATAAAAATAATAATGAAAGATATGATATAACTAACTGATCCGCCATTGTTTGTGCGCATGGCTCTGTAGAAAATTAAACAAATTCTAATCATCCTTACGTACCCATGCACCATATACAAAAATTACCTGATCTTCTATAATTAGCTTCTTTTAGTCTCAGTGCAAGTGGTTTGCCGTCATATTTCACCTTGATGATAATGAGTTAACATCATAAAATATTTGATGTGAAAAAAACGTTACAAATATATTATAAAATGAAAACAGGATTTTAAAAGGTGCTCATGCTCCCACGCCATTCAAAGATTAACCAACAAATCTTAATCAGTTTGAAATATTTACTGTTAGTTGTTCAGTTTTTATGTTTGATCTGGGATGTGACAACTTCAACTATTTTAAAACGTTTCTGAATCATTGATTTGATGGTATGGTATTTATTGACGCAAACAATACAAGATAGTAATCATTATAACTGACTTTTAATCTATTGATATGTTTCTATTTAATACAATCTCCAGCCTGGTGAAACTCATTTTATCTTCAAAATCTACAACAACTTTGCTTATCCTTCACAAGTTCAAATCATTTCAAGAGTTAAAATGCTTAATATCTTTCCAAATTAACATTTGTTCAATTATTTCTTACATACCAAAATTAAAATAAAACAAAATTAACAAAGCAATTGTTACAATTTTTCACGTCAAACATAGCAATTAATCATTGAAAATCTAGCAAGAAATGAAGAAATAAACTAATTGAAAAAACATTGTGGCTAACAAAAACAAATAAATGTACCTCCATCAATTGGTTCATTGCGATTTTAGATTGTTTGCTATTAGTGATGAATCGATACCAGGAAATCAAGCTGTTGTGTACTCTTCCACTTTTATCTTCCAATATTAAACCATCAGGCAGAATGCTCGCCAAATGATTTACTTTCTTTTTTAATTGAAAATTTATAAAACTCGTAAAAAATGTCTTAAAAAAACTGTTAAAAGTTAATAAGTGTATAAGAATGCATTACAAAAGCAAAATGTTTATATCTTTAAGAAGATTAAAGGTTTTAATTTTCAAAAACAAAAATATGTTAAAGTAAAAATGTTTCAATAAAATAATATTACAAACTTCACGCTGGATAGATAGAACATTAGCACCTGGTTCAATGACTTTCAAAAGAATCAACTGCTCGATACTTCTAAACTTTATTTCTACATAATGACAAATATATATTGTCTAAATTTTATCATTTTGTAATCTTCGTTAAGTCACTATTTTTCTCTCTATTTGCATGACTATCACATTCTATTACTCTGTCGTTATTATAACAACAACTATAATTTTGTTGGTTGTTAATTAAGGCACATTGAACATAAATTTTGTAGAAATATATTGAAGATAAAGAAAAAAAAAATTAAAGTACCTTGCTGTTTAACTATTTTATAGTTGGGTGCCATTTTAGGTTTTTGCTTTATTGATTCATCCGGAAAAGATTTGTTAGCTTTTTGTGGTGCATGCCTGTTGGGAGTAATATCATTGTCTGATGCAGGCTGGTACATAATATTTTCAACAAACAAATTTTCTTTCTGATAATTGCCATTAACTCCATCATCGCATTGATTTAGCAAAGATTTGATCTTATCAGAATAAGACATTTGTAATTTCTTCTCATTCGGACATTCTGGTTGTAAGCTTCTCAAAACATTTTGATTGTGTGCCGTGTCAGGAGACAGCTTAATTTTTTTGTTAACAATGTGACAGCTCACAATAGAGATACTCTCATCAGCATTTTTAGTTTTTTCGAAATTTTTATTATTACACATATTTTTAGATGTTATATTCACATTATTTTCAATAATACTATCGCATTCAGAAACATTACTGAAATTTGCGTTAGAACTATTTCTTTGAGACATCATACCTTCAGAAGTTTTGTTACAGATCACCTTATTTGTCCTACCAACTTGTGTTTTTGTCAAATTATTATCTCTAGGAAAACGAATAGCTGACAACCATCCATCATTAGATGTTACAGTAGAAATCATTTTCGAGATGGATTGCTCTGACTCATCATTACACTTTCTAAGATCATCAGTTACACAATTATTGGCAACGCTACTTTTCATCTCATCTTTAGCAAATGAATTATCAAGAGTTTCAACACCTTTACCAGCATTATGACATACGCCATTATCATTAATAGCCTTATTTAAAATAACATTTTCATTAGTAACACCGTTAGTTTTATCACCAATCACGTAACTACAATTAACAGAATCGCCACGGTGGAAAATATAGCTATTCTTAAGAATCTTTTCACTATTATCAACATTATAATCATTGATCATATTAGGATTGCAGACTTCATGACAAGCAACATTAAAAAGTTCAATGCTATTACCATCAGAATGTTTATCATGAGCATACTTATATACATCATCACAAACGTGATTTTTTTTCTCTGGTTCCACAGAATTATGTAGCATACAATGATGGGGATCTGCATCATTTCCAACTGTCATTGTTAATTCAGCTGAAGAGAAGTAATTGTGATCACACTTATCAATTTGGCAGCCTTGGTGGGATAGCCTGTTGTCAATAATATTTTTACTTCTGCCATCGCTGATAGGGTTGTCAGAGGCTTGTATCATTTCTTCGTTATAAGGTACATCGAAAACAGCTGAATTATCATCAGAAAGAGACTTAACTATAGAGGAATCGACCAAACTGGCTGAAGTAACTGGCTGAAAAACGTTAGAATTTGAGTGGTTTGCATCGTCATCACTATTATTAATCAATTGATTTGATGTTCCAACAGATGAAATCAGATCTTTTGAATAAACATTTACTAGATGATTATCTTTTACAGAATCATTTCTTAATCCTACATCCATTTGATCAAGCGTAGTTTCAATACCATAAAATTTGTCATGAGTAACATTTAGAGAATTTGATTTTCCAAGAAGATCAGTACACAACTTGTTGTGGCTACTTCTTTCATTCTTAAAATGACTATCTAAATGCAAAAAATTATTTGCAATTTTTATTGATTTACATTTCTCATTTAAAATGCTTTATACAAACCATGGTTAGAAAGAATATGTGAATATGATTCCTTTTCATCTTCATTCATAGGATCATTAGATGATAGATTTTTAGGTGAACAGTTGCTCGTTTCTCCAAAATATTTCATACCAAACTGCTTACAGCATTCAGAAATACTATCACATCTATGCATATCCCCATACTCTTGGAGGCACTGATCAAATAAAGAAATTTTCTCATTCAGTATATTCACAACTACATTTATCTCATCATTTAAAGTAATCTCCTCCGAATCTGTCAACATAAAATTCGTTTTTAGGGTGCTTTGTAGTAGGTATTTACATATTCATATATGTGTGTGTGTTTGTGGCATCACGGTATAACAAAAGTATATCACACAAATATGGAATTTAATAAAATTTAAAAATAAAGTTTTATTTTTATGTATAATTTTAATTGATATCATATTTGAATTAGTCAAACCTGTGGAAATATCAGTAAAATTAATAGGTTCCCTCCCTTTATAGAGAAAGCTAAATAAATAATTACACAACGTGAATTTAGAAATTTTTTGATTTTGTTGCATTCACTAAAGCTACTGAAACAACAAAATTAATTCAAAATTAGGACTATGGAATAGGATTGTGAAAAAACGTATAACTTTGTGTATCAAAAATTGATATCAAAATTTGGAAAAATTTGAAAAAAAAGTCAGAAAAAATTAAATATGAAAAGTACTTTTTAAATGTCCCATGCAAAATGATATTTATCCATGTTGCCATAAAAAAAACAAGTTAAGGATAAATTTTTACAATGACCCTGACATACTTGAATTAAATGATCTACATTACACAAATATACACACACATACAACAAAATCTGTAAACCCAGAATATTTGCAGTCACATAGAAACTATAAAATGTGACGTTGGTAGTGAATTTTGAAATTTATATTAATGGAATGAAATTTATATACTTTCGTTTAGGGTTTTTAAAAGAACCTTAATTTTTCTAAAATTTTATACAAACAGTTTGTTTGTTTTCTTAACTTAATTTTAATTAATAACTATAACTCAACAATTGTTATGAGCAAGTTTTATTAAAAGATTATGCATTAAGAGGACAAAAATAGCTATCTAATTTTTATTTTTGTTCAAAAATCCTAATTAAAATCTTCAAAATATTATGTTTTTTTTTTAGTCCAAAAAACTTGGAAAAAAGCCCTCTCAAAATGCCACCTCAACTATCCACTGCCCATGTTTTTCCCAACCTTATTTTGTAGCTTAGTTTAAATAGAACAGTAAATAACATTGATATCTATCTCTAAGTCTAAGGCATCATTCAAAACTGATATAGATAGATATACTGATGTGATATATTCTTTCATGTACTGGATTAATAGCATTATATTCTAATAATTTTCTTGCTTTATTCACCTTCTAGCATAATAAGTGTTCTATTTCTACAGATGGTTGTTTGAGACTTAGCAACACTAACAGATGTTTTACCAAAGCACCAAGTCTTTAATTTAATTTTAAAGAGTTTTTAAGATCACAATACAAAATACAGTCCTGATTGATTGGAGCAACAAACGAAACATTTTCTAACAGTTCAACCACTAAAAAACGACGATAAGGGGATAAATGAACTTCTTTAGCTTTTTTTAAGGTTGGAGGTCAGTAAATTTTTTCATAGAATTATTATAATTATAAAAATGAAATGTAACCGTGTAATAACCAGCAACGTAAAAAACTAAAGAAAACGTAACGACTATTTAAATTTGATTTAATTTTAATATAACAACCTTGTTATATCGGGCATATCAGGGATATATTCTGATGACGATGAGGCAACTAAATCATTGGTGTTTTTATTGCAATTTAAACTCATGTTTCGACTTTTTCTTTTAATTATTTTATATTTATTCAAAACTTCCCAAACCTGGAATTGATTGACCATTAACGACGTACCTGCTCGGAAACAACAGACGACAAAAAACCCAGCAGACGACGGCTACTTTGCTTATAACTAACTAACCTACCAAAGAAAAGTAAAAAAAGGTAAATAGAATTTTAAAGTTGAACGCATGGATACAAGAGGAGGCCTATTTACCATTAAACAACACTTTCTTATGGTTTGAAGCAGGGATAGGCAAAGAATCTCAATTTTGCAACTTTTAATTATTTTCGGTAATGTCGATTTTATTTGTTTAAATTTATACCAAATAAAAGTAATTAATTACCATATTGAATAACAATTTAAAAAAAAAAAATTTTAACATTTTAAATAAAAGCAATATTCCGTAATTAGTAAATATACTATCGTAACTTTTGACTCGAACCTCACCCTCCATCTCCCCTCCAGAAGTAAGCTCCTTGTTCAACCGTTGAAAGTGAGCGAAGGCCGTTATATTTATTCTAGTTATATGCATCAAACAGTATCTTATTGAACAAAATAGTATCATAAAATAAATAAAGATACTTTTTTTAATATAAAAAATTCTCAATTTGATTTCATTGCGATATCGATGATGATGATGATTGTGACCTGACTAATTAAAAAACATCAAATAAAATTTATAATAAATTATAAATTTGAACTGCGTGCCCACATATGTAGCACTGATTACTGTTGCGTTTATAATGAATTTATATACTATATATACAAAGCGAGCAAAATTTTAATATAAAAGCGCTTATAAATCTATGCATATTAGCTCAGCTTGGCTCGGCTGGCTTGGAATTGGATGTTAAGCAAGGTGTTGTCTCAAACTATTTGGAATTCTTGCAGAAAAATTTGAACTGCGTGCGCACATATGTAGCACTGATTACTGTTGCGTTTATAATGAATTTATATACTATATAGTCTATATAAAGCGAGCAAAATTTTAATATAAAAGCGCTTATAACTCTATGCATGTTGGCTCAGCTTGGCTCGACTCGGCTTGGAATTGGATGTTAAGCAAGGTGTGGTCTTAAACTATTTGGAATTCTCCCAGAAAACTTTGCGCACATATGTAGCACTGATTACGACTGTTGCGTTTATAAAGAATTTATATACTATATAAATAAAGCGAGCATAATTTTATTATAAAAGCGCTTATAAATCTATGCATAATGGCTCAGCTTAGCTCGGCTCGGCTTGGAATCGGATGTTAAGCAAGGTGTGATCTCAAACTATTTTGAATTCTCCCCGAAAATTTTGAACTGCGGCGTACATATGTAGCATTGATTACTGTTGCAATTATAATGAAATTATATATATATATATATATATATATATATATATATATATATATATATATAAAGTAACTAGAATCCGTGTATACAAATAATTAATAAGATTATATGTTTTATATAAAAAGCAATATAGCAGATTCAACC
>NW_008705459.1:4688938-4690351 GCF_000326865.2 Helobdella robusta | reverse complement strand
AGGTAAGCTAGGGCTTAATTGTAATGAATAGGTAAGTTGAGGGTACGATAGCCGATTGACTCTGGATTTCAAAGTCTCTTGTCAGAGGTAAGCCTTGGTGGCCAGTGGTGAACCGGCAATGGTTTACTATCCGGACGGCAATGGTTTACTATCTGCACGGTAATGATTTACCATGCGGCACGGCCATAGTCTACTACCCGCACGGCTTCCGGACGGCAAATGGTTTACTATCCGCACGGCAATAGTCTACTATCCGCACGGCAATGGTTTACTATCCGGTGCCCTGGCTGTCGGTGAGCCTCTGTGCAAGGAGGGAGAATGAAGGAGGACTTTCGACTATCGTACCATTAACAATTTAATATAGATTAGCTAAGGTAATTGAATAGGTAGATAGGATTATTTTTATTAAGCAATTTGAGATGCAGGCACCGCTAAGCTTTCTGATGAGAATTTTCTCTTTCTCCATCAACACGGGCTGTGTTTCAACAACAATCTCGATGAGGACTGGCACCAGTTTTGGAGGACAACGTAGGAACCGAACCGCATTCAACATTCTGCCTTTATCGAATGGACGACGGTAAGTTTTTTTTACATTTTAATCACTTTATTATTTTAAAATATTATTTATTTGCCATTGTTTCCATTTTATAATTTTTTGCTCCTAAGATTCTAACATTCATTTACTACTACGCTAATAAAAAAAATTTATCTACAGGATGATGTGAGGTGGGCAGTGGTGGGAGTCAGCACGTTTCAGATGGTTGTCTCATGATGATTTACGTATGATGATGGTGGTGTAGGAAGAATCAGCGCGTTGGCTGTTCGACTGACAATCAGAAGTTCGGATGAAATCATGTGTGCCGACCAGATGATGGTGGTCGGCGCAATGAAGTACTGTAACGACGATTTTTGAACTAAGGTTTAGTAGTTTCGTCTTTTAATTTTTCTCATTGATTGATTTATTGATTGATTGATTCATTCATTCATTCGTTCATTCATTCATTTTATCACTCAATCTTTCAAATCATTTTTCCATTAATTTATTTTTTTAATCATTGAATCATTAATTAATTCATTGACTCTTGACTCACTCAGGCATTCAACATTCTGCCTTTGTCGAATGGACGAAAGTAAATTTTGTTTACATTTTACTCTCTTTATTATTTTAAAATATTATTTATTTGCCATTATTTTCATTTTATAATTTTTTTCTTTTAAGATTCTAACATTCATTCATTACTAGGCTAATAAAAAAATTTGTCTACAGAATGATGAGAGGTGGGTTGTGGTGGGCGTCAGCACGTTTCAGATGGTGGTCTCATGATGATCGTTCCGATGACAATTCGAAGATGACAATAAGAAGTTTATTTGTGTGCCATTATTTTCATTTTATAATTTTTTCTTCTAAGATTC
>NW_008705459.1:4687775-4688888 GCF_000326865.2 Helobdella robusta | reverse complement strand
AATATATTATCGTAACTTTTGACTCGAACGATAAAAAATCACCCTCCATCTCCCCTCCAGAAGTAAGCTCCTTGTTCGACCGTTGAAAGTGAGCGAAGGCCGTTATATTTATTCTAGTTATATGTATCAAACAGTATCTTATTGAACAAAATAGTATCATAAAATGAATAAAGATACTTTTTTTAATTTAAAAAATTCTCAATTTGATTTCATTGCGACATCGATGATGATGATGATTGTGACCTGACTAATTAAAAAACATCAAATAAAATTTATAATAAATTATAAATTTGAACTGCGTGCCCACATATGTAGCACTGATTACTGTTGCGTTTATAATGAATTTATATACTATATATACAAAGCGAGCAAAATTTTAATATAAAAGCGCTTATAAATCTATGCATATTAGCTCAGCTTGGCTCCACTCGGCTTGGAATTGGATGTTAAGCAAGGTGTGGTCTTAAACTATTTGGAATTCTTCCAGAAAAATTTGCGCACATATGTAGCACTGATTAAGACTGTTGCGTTTATAAGGAATTTTTATACTATATATATAAAGCGAGCATAATTTTATTATAAAAGCGCTTATAAATCTATGCATAATGGCTCAGCTTAGCTCGGCTTGGCTTGGAATCGGATGTTAAGCAAGGTGTGATCTCAAACTATTTTGAATTCTCCCCGAAAATTTTGAACTGCGGCGTACATATGTAGCATTGATTACTGTTGCAATTATAATGAATTTATATATATATATATATATATATATATATATATATATATTTAGGAACGAGGTTTTCAGAAATGCAAATTTCATTGAAATTGTTTGCCCATTTTGCATTAATTAACTTCTTTATATAGAATTTATAATATTTATATATATATATATATATATAAAGTAACTAGAATCCATGTATACAAATAATTAATAAGATTATATGTTTTATATAAAAAGCAATATAGCAGATTCAACCAGCCAATCAGAAAATTTCGAAGGCGTTCGTTCGATGACGTCAATTTAGTACTGTTGGCATTGTGGTTAAGACTGTATAATACTGTAGTACATACATTAAATAAGTTTTTTACTGATGTGAATGATTGAAATGGTGAAAA
>NW_008705459.1:4685250-4687060 GCF_000326865.2 Helobdella robusta | reverse complement strand
TTATAGAGTTATTAGAGTTATATAGAGTTATATAGAGTTATATAGAGTTATATAGAGTTATATAGAGTTATATAGAGTTATATAGAGTTATATAGAGTTATATAGAGTTATATAGAGTTATATAGAGTTATATAGAGTTATATAGAGTTATATAGAGTTATATAGAGTTATATAGAGTTATATAGAGTTATATAGAGTTATATAGAGTTATATAGAGTTATATAGAGTTATATAGAGTTATATAGAGTTATATAGAGTTATATAGAGTTATATAGAGTTATATAGAGTTATATAGAGTTATATAGAGTTATATAGAGTTATATAGAGTTATATAGAGTTATATAGAGTTATATAGAGTTATATAGAGCATAAATCCTATATATATACCTTTCTTTGAGGTTCTTTTCTTTGCCGACCGGTCGGCTTCTTTGCGTTTCTCTATTTTCATTCAAATTAATAAAATAAATAAGATTTTTCCATTCATTTAGGTTCATTCAGGTTCATTCATTCAGGTTGAAGCTTCCAGAGGAGTTCATCGTGGAAGATCAGAATGGTTGTGATGTCACGCTACGTTCGTTCACTCAGTTGCAAAGAATGCACGCCTGGCTGGAGTAAGTTTTACGGTTTCTTTGCTGTTCCTTTTTTGCCAGTTGGCTTTTCACCGTGGCTCGTTTCTCTCTTTTCATTTAAATTAATTAAATAAATAAGATTTTTTTATTTTATTCATTTCATTCAGGTTGAAGCTTCCAGAGGAGTTCATCACGGAAGATGTCAGGCTACGTTCATTCATTCAGTGGCAAAGAATACACGCCTGGCTGGGATACGTTTCATTCTTTTTTCTCTGTAATTTAACATTAAGTAGGAATGCTCACACGCACACACACGCACACACAATTACATTAAGTAGCTATATAGGTAGGTTAGATAGGCATACTTTTTAGGTAGGATAGATAGGAAGCATCCAACACTAATGTAGTTGAATAGGTAGGCGCGTAAGTTTATCTTCTATTTTTTCTTGCACCAACATTACACGCATCAGCGTATTACACACACACAAATACATACATAAACACATATGTTAGTATTTGAGCGTAGTTTTATTTTCATTTCACGTTCTAATTTATTATTACTAAGGTTGAGAGTAATTTAATTTCATAGGTAGTTAAGGGCAATAATGTAATTCTAGGAACAATCTTGTAATGTAAACTAAAACGCTGTAAGTGTATCGATAGGTAGGCTAATATAAGTTTTACATTATTATTATTATGTTGGAGCCCAAGGCATTACGTAGGTGGTGGGGTGGGCGCCGATTGGCTAAATGAATTGGGCTCTTGAGTTTTGTAATTTTAGGTAAGCTAAGACCGTAATGTAATGAATAGGTAAGTTAAGGCTACGTTGTAACACATACTCATTAATAGATTTAGGGTTTAAGTTTTATATTATTATTACTAAGTTGGAGCCCAAGGCATTACGTAGGTGGTGGGGTGGGTGCCGATTGGCTAAATGAATTGGGCTCTTGAGTTTTGTAATTTTAGGTAAGCTAGGGCTTAATTGTAATGAATAGGTAAGTTGAGGGTACGATAGCCGATTGACTCTGGATTTCAAAGTCTCTTGTCAGAGGTAAGCCTTGGTGGCCAGTGGTGAACCGGCAATGGTTTACTATCCGGACGGCAATGGTTTACTATCTGCACGGTAATGATTTACCATGCGGCACGGCCATAGTCTACTACCCGCACGGCTTCCGGACGGCAAATGGTTTACTATCCGCACGGCAATAGTCTACTATCCGCACGGCAATGGTTTACTATCC